>NC_135775.1:15973516-16273516 GCF_028453695.1 Augochlora pura
TCTCTCTCTCTCTCTTTCTCTTTCTCTCTCTCTCTCTTTCTCTCTCTTTCAAAAACCAATCAATCTTCAAAATGATCTAAATCTCTTTAGAATTTATAGATGATCCTCGACATTATGAAATAAAAATAAATACTACTGTAAATCTATCTCACTGTATTCTGATTTAATTATTCACTAAAACTTTAAATATTAATATATAACAAATTCATATTTTAAGTACTATTAAAATAAAATCTAATGATTCAAAGCATTTTTAAATGTTTAGTTTAACTCATTGTGTAAGAAGATGTGGACCGACTTTATCTACACTCCTATGATCTTAGTAATTTGTATTCCTATCATCGTAATCGGCCTACCTCCTCTTTCTTACACGTTCGTTGAACCAGAACTCACACCAATATTCTATTTCACTTTCTCTCACATATTAAATTTAATATAATCAAACTACAATATTGAATCGCGATAAAGAAAATATTTTACTTCTAATGTTTTTGATTTTGAAATCTTTCCATCATCAAAATGAAATTTCAATAAATTTTCAAATTACTAATAGAGATCAATATTTATGATAACATGAGCTTCTGTCATCGCTAATTAAATGTGTTCAATTATGCTAAATGTTTATCGAAAAGTTAATTATTTAGTAAAGTCTTGTATTACAGAGGAGGTATGAATTAATTTCCACAATACTCCTAATTTGCAGTAGAAGAATAGATGACACATATTTGCATACATAAGAATGCCTGTTTATTACAGCATTTTATCATTTGTACCATTTGCTGTATCGTACAAGAATCTACTAAATTGGTACTGAAAAAGATAAATACCTTATTAGGAGTCAAGCATTCAGGATCTGGTTCTGGTAAAGACTGTCGTTGGCGTTTAAGGATGCTAACACTGGGAGATGCGGTTAACGAAGGTGGATTTGCACTTGACCACTCTAAAATTGGCAATTCCTCTGTTTCAGTAGAAGATTCCACGTTCAGTTTTTCCACTTGAGCATCAGTTTGAACAGATACAGAATCTACTACTTTATCAACTTTCGGGTAAACCTTTTCCCCATCATTTTTCAAATTAGAAAATAATTTTATTGGAGGTGATTGACAAAAGTCGGACGATTTCATATTATTGAAAATCTTTTCTTGTCGACTACTACATGTCGCCGTTAATTTATCGGCTTTCTTTGCTGTTTCATTTTCTGTGTCTTTAATCTTGAGTTTCTTTATTGCAGTTTCATCGTCTATTGTTATAGTGTAACATTCGGATTCCATCTTTGCTTGTTTCGTCACTAACCCTAACATATGTGCTGCACGACCTTGTGGAGCATAAGTTTTAAATTTTAATTGGCGCTTGGTCATATTTTTTGGTGAAGAAAATCCAAGAAGGGATTTAACCACTGATCCCTCGTTAACTTTTTGTACTTCAACTATAACATATTTTCCATTATCATATAAATTGTCAGTGGTTGTAGTCGATATCTTTGGCTTATCGGAATCACTTTCAACGTTTTCCTCAGATTCCTTAACATTATCTTTAGGAACTTCATTATTGTCATTATCACAAGTGTTTGGAACAATGCTTGCCGTCTCTTCATCATCTGAAGTCCTGTGCAATTTTGGCGATCGAGGTATCTCACCAATTTGATTAATTTTGATAAAACACTGTTTCTCACAACACTTCTTTTGCAATTCAGTTATATCCTGCGAGTTTTCGATTATATCTTCTGTATCCTCTTCCGTCTGTGTATGCTGTTCAACCAATGTTATATCTTTAGGTATTATAATACTTTCACCGACAGCAACATCTCTACATTCTACTTCAGTACTACATCCATCGTCCTTAGATTCTATAATATTAGGCGTTATAACTTCATTAGCATTGAGCACTACACCTTCAATGTCTCCTACTGCAGTCTTTGATGTACCTATCTGTAGATTCTCTTTTTCTTTGTTCTCTTCCTTGATCTCTCCTCCTTCGTTTTTATCATCTTTGTTCTCTTCTTCTGGATTCTTTCCTTTGATGTCTTCTTTATTCTCTCCTTCTTTGATTACCACTTCCTCTGGTTTCTTTTCTTCTATAGTCTCGTCTCCTTTATTTTCTAAAATTACGTTTGCATCTTCAGACTTAGTGAATTCATTATTTTTACCTGTTTTTAACTTTGCTTTGGACAATTTATTTCCTTTCTTTATACAGTGGCCTTTATTTAATTCTTTGTCACTATTTTTAGGGTTTTTCTTCACAGATTCAATAGTTTTGTCTCCATTTTTCGATTTAGACATTCTAGTTTCAGGTGATTGTTTTCTAACACCAACTTCTTTAATGTTATCTTCCGGACCCTTGGATCGACGACTGGTCCGAACAGAAGTATCGAATACCATATTTATACGTAATCGCGATATTTCGTTCCTAGTTCGTTGACTCAAATTTACGTCCTCGGTTGTTGCTTCCATATTTGTTGCCATAGTATGGATTTCTGTAAATTTGGGACTATCACGATCAATACTTCTGCAACGTCTACGTGGATTCGTACTTTCACTTTCACTGTCTGAAGTTGCTTTACGTTTAACACCTCTTTTCTCTGTATCAGGCAATTTAATCTTCGAATCACTGCCAAGTTTATTAGCTATACTTTCTTTCTGAATTCTTTTTGTTCTTAAGTTTCTTTCTTTAATTATACCAGTGTCAGACTGTCCTGGTTGGCTGTTAACTTCTTCTATTTTTTGAGAAATACTTGACGTTACAATTGCATTATGTCGATTACGTCGTTTACCACTATCTAACATGGATGGCGATAGGCGTTGGCTGCGGTCTTTATTTATGAAGCATTCTTCTTGCGGAGAAAAATTTGTGCCACCTTCTATATAATTATCACAAGTCTCTGGCATTGTATCTGTTACGATTAAATTTTCGTTGTTTTCTATGATATCTTTCGTGTTTTGTCCAACATGTTCTACCGGCACTGCATCATTTTGAATAGCCGTTTTGTCTACAATCTCGGATTCTATTGTTCTCAATTTATTTTCCTTATTTGCCTCATCATTAATAGTGGTTTTCATTGAAATACTATCTTTTTTTGCTAAAATGTCATTCTTTTTGTCGAACCATTCTTGTAAATTTTGTGTATCTTGTGAAGAAGATTGTGATAAGTCATTATAAAGTGCTGGAATATCATCTCGTTTTCGCTTTAAAGACTCTTTTTGATGGTCGGTTAAACGACTCACATCATATTTTATATCAGTCTTAATGAAAACGTAATCCTAAAATGAATCGTTGAAAATCAAAACCTTTGAAAAGTTTTAGTATTCAATGAAAAATTAGCTAAGTAAAGAACTCAGAAAAGCGAAAGGCATTTAGGTGATTTTTCATAATCCCATCTTCCATTATACATAGTTTTGTTATTTACTAAAACGGTCATATTTATAGATCAGATTACATTGCATAAAGAATGCATAGGATTATAAAATTATTAAAAATGGTGTTATGTAAACAAATGGAGTAGTTTTGCACCTGTGACAACTTATTAACAAAAATTTAAATCTTCACAGTATTGTAATTTGAAAAAATACAGCAAATTGATTCTATACAATATTTGAAATAGTAAAAATAAATTATTAAACAATTTACTAATACATTTTTAAGGTGTAAGCATTCGAATTAAAAGTGACATTATGTGAAACTATACGAAATAACAATACAAAGTTATCCAAAATACTAACAAAAATATTGGAAATTTGAATTTTTTTAAGAAAACAATAGTACTAAGAAATAGTGTAATTGTTTTCCGAGTCTATATGGAAATTTTCAAAAATTAACTGATAATTTCCCTATTTCTGAAATGCAATTGGACATGCATGTTGAATTTTGATATACATATATATAATTTACCTCAGAGTTAGTATCAGATGATGCTTTGTTATCAGTTTTAATAGTTTCTTTCACTATAGCTTTAGGGCTGCCAGAGCGTCTGTTTAAGAAGCTACCAACCATTTTAATTTGGTTTGGTGACTTTTCAGTAGCATCAGCTTTTTTTGTACCTTCTCGTCTACGTGATATTTTGTCTTTACACGTCTCTGATTCTATGTCTTGAAATATTGATTTGGCATTTCCACTTAATACATTCATAAGATCAAACAGTGATACTGCTTGACTCTGTATGCCAAAATTTCGATGATTTAGAGCAAGAATGATAGCTTTCTTGTATGATAAAAGAAGATCATAATCAACTAATTTATTCAGACCTTTGAAAATACTAACAATAGTTTCCCATGTACTTATTATCTGAAAATTAAAAACCGTGTGTTATATATTTAAACATAAGTAAATACAGTAGATTCCGGTCATTTGAGTTACATTAAGACTAATATCCCTTAACCCGATTAAACAAAGAAAACTGGGACTATTCGATTAGGTTCTGTTTTTTGAGCCTTGTTCCAAATATACGACTGTCTCAATTAAACGATGGTTCAAATAAGCGGAAATTACAATATATAAAACATTACATGCATACTTCCTTATTTGTTGCATCTATTTTAGACGAAAGAATCAATTCAATCGCCGGTTTACAAACTTGCAAATATGATATTACTTTTTGAGGATTGTGACCATAAATTGTAATAAGTACTGCAGATAGAGCTTTAAGACTAGCTTCACATTCTGCAACATTTGAATTGGATAAAGAACATCTTATAAGTTCTATAATGAGATGTATAATAGATGGAACTTCTACATTCGCTGAAAAATAAAAATCAAATTAGCTAGAAAACATTCTCCGTTACATGATCATAATATAATATAATTTTCAACTTACCTAACAAAAATTTATAGTTGACAGTACTTAATAAAGTATCTAAACATTTTGTAATTAGACGACAAGATTTTTCATTTTTCACTATACAACACTGCATAGCATTTGCAATGCTTAATAAAATTTCATTAGATTTTACTGTTTCAATGAGATCTGCTCGCATCTCTAATCGTTTATAGAGCTGTTTCCAAACTTTGATCAATTCTTGTATCTATTATAAAGTACATAAATACAAAGGTAAAACATATACTTGTATTTAAATTTATTGAAATTAAAAATACTAAAAACTAACTTGCTTGTTGTCGTCCAAACTTATATACATAAACGGAAATATTACTATTGATTCAACGGTCTTTAAATTGTGTCCTGCAGCATTCCCCTCATTGATTTCTTGTAAATCATCCATATATGTTGTTAACACTTCTGCTAAAGTTCGCCACAATTCAAACACGACGTTCCTAGAAAAGAATAATATAATTATATTTGTAGTAATGTGGTAATAAATGAAATGAAATAGAGGAGATGAATTGAGAGTTATGACATGCATTGTATTTTTAGCAACTTACTCATTTTTCTGTTCAGCACTTAATAGTGTAGATAACTTCTCATATATTTCTTTCAAACATTTCAGTGCATGGGAGTAATACTTGTTTTTCGTTTGAGATTTAATACATTGCATAAACAGATGGCTCAGCACATCATAGCGATTCCTTAACAAAATTAGTTATACTCTTTTTATGCAATTTCACATAACAATACAAATATGTTTATTGTTAATTATTTGAATTATGTTATTTTGTATATGAGTATAATATCAACCATTTAAAGTGTATATTTATTAAAGTGTATATTGTTTAAAAATTACATTCTTAATATTTAAAATAAATTTAATTTGTCTTTTTTATATAAACGAAATATCTCCTCCTACATCTTTATGTACAGGACTTTAATCCTTCTGCTACTTAAAACTGGTATTTTAAATATACAAAAAATTTACTGAGACATTTCAAGTATTATTGAAGGAATAGTGTAAATAATATATATTCCTCGTAAACTACAGGTAAATTTAAAAACTCAGTGAAGTGCAAAAGGTTCAGTGTTTCTGAGGAAATCCGATAGAAAGTCATTTACCCAACTATGAAATCTTGTATAGTATGTGGTAAAGAAATACATCCTACTTTTTGAACATAGACCTGATCTGACCACAATATATCCAATTGATTTTTATAATTCTACTTTGAAAACGGTTTAGCTAGTTAAGTTTGAGCACCCAGACCCGAATATTTTCGTTTATGGTATAATGTCTCCCTGTCCAAAACAATGATTTAATCAATTTTGAATCCGTATTCCCTCTTATAGTATAAAATATTCTAATGAATTGAAAAATACACATTAGATACACATTAACCCTTAGCGGACGACTGGCGAATATATCCGCCCAAGCGTGTTTACCGTTGCGGACGGCTGGCGGATATAGCCGCCCAAAATACTGCGCGCTCAAATACCTGTCGCCCACAGCGACGCTCGCCCGTCGAGCAAAGGGTTAACTTAACTTTACTAAAGAAAAAGAAAGTCCTAATAAAAAATTTAGTTCTGACTTTTGAAAACAATTTGTCTCCATTATGAAGAGTAATATTAGTTTCGAAACTTGAATATCTCCAGATGCAACTAAACTTATTAAATTGCAACTTCTTACTAAAAATGTGCAAATTTTCATCAAAATCGGTAATTGGCATTTGGCCGATGCTTTTTGTTAATTTCTTCACTATATTTTCAGATTATTATTATTAGAAATGCACTACTCCGCAAATATAAATACTTATAATAATGATATAAACAAAAAGCCAAATCGTGTTACAATTAACACAATAGAAATAATTAAGATAACGTGTAAGTTATATCAATTTTGTAAATATGAATAACTTTTCAAAAAATAATTTTTCGTAATACAAGTTTAGAAATAAAATTGGACAGTGCTTGAAACCATTCAAACTTTTGTTTAAAATACTCTACAACTTGTATTATATTTGTAATTGAAATACTTACTTCTTAGCATCATTTAATAATGGAATTTGAACAAGCTTTAATATCAATGTTAATAATAAATCGTCTTCAAAATCGAAATTCTTATTATGATCAACAATTTCAGGTAAGATTGTATCAAAGATTAGATTTTTGATCATTGACTTATCTGTAGCACAATTCGTCAATTCTGTGATAACTAGTATTAAATCTTTATATATTATTTCCTGTAACATAATATTACTATTAAGAGTTTTATTTCAATATGTGTAATTGAATGTTTCAATTAAAAAATACATTGTTAAATATTATTACTTATAAATATCAACCAACCTTTACTTCCATTCTTGATTCCTGTATGTAATTAATTAAGCTTGACCACAATATTTTAGCAATTTGGTGTCTATTTTTCATTTCCGCATCTGTAAGTTCACTAAGAACAAGCCAAGCTTCTGCTATACTATGAATAAAACACTTATAACACTTTTGAAAAAGAGGACCAGGTAGAGAATGAGGCAATCTCTCTTCCAGAACTGGTGAAAATACTGCATTATTTTCTTGTCTTGAAACCAGAAGTTGGCATAAAGCATCTACAGCAACGATTTTAGTCTTATAAAATCTTTTTCCTGGTGATGCCACTATTTCAAATTTTGAAGATATTAATGGTGTATCTCCAAGAGGTCCAAAACAAAAATTTAAAAATTGTGTGATTACTGGATTGACAAAATCAGAAATATCCTTATAAAGTTTGATAATCACATGCCACCAAACTTCTAATTTTGTTAATGCTATCAATTCACTTTTACTATTTTTAGCATTTAATGGAACACACAACAACTTTATTCTTCTAGCAGTGGCGAGTTCATGTGGATCCAATGCAAAATTATCCACCAGTAATTTCCACGAAAGAAATGCTTGTCTGAAACATGTAATACCATAACATTGATTTCTGAAAAGAATATTACTTTTTTCAGAATTGTTATGTATACCTGCGTAGAACTGTGTCTGTAGATTTAAATCCTTTTTCTTCGACACTCAGTAAATTATTTATTAAACCAGCACCACGATGAAGATCCACACCAAGAAATTGAATACTAACATTCCACTGTGCAGCCCAATCTAGTTCACATGCAGACACTAAAAGTAACATGCGCTTGCAGTACATAGATTGCAATGCTGATTTATACTGAGTCCACACTTCTGGTAAATTTGTACGAACATATGATGTTATGTCTGTAGCAAGAGATTGTTCCAAAAGTGTTAAAGCATAACCTCGTTGCCTTTTATGACCCATATAAGCTAATAGCATTACTTTGTCAAACAATAATGAATGAAACTGAAACAATAAAAATCTCTTTATTGTTTTGATTTTTAACTTCATAAATCAGATAAGATTTATTGAAATATATATTCCTTTATTTCAAATATTAATTGTGTACCCTTTGAACATTTGTGTCTGATGTTACTGCAGCAACTTTATATAACCTCCGTAACAAAATCATGGAATAATTAATTGTTTCTTCTTCTAATCTTTGGTCATCTGATAACTGTTTGTTTTCAGCTTCTGTCAAGGCTTGAAGATTATCTGTGCATGCATTTGGTGCTATCCATGGCATTGTATTAGGTTGTACTGTACTCATACAACTCTTTAAAAAGTTCAAAGTATGTGTATCATAAGCAACTGTTGATATAGCACTGTCCTCAACTATTTCCAATAACTTAAGAAGTTTTAATCTGAAATTATATAAAAATGTTATGAATAAAATTACAACATTATTTTACGATTTCATTAACTAATTAAATACGTAATTCAACCATATTAATATCTAAATATTAAAAATCCCATAATAAACACCATAAACTCATTGTAAACTCTTATACATATTAGGAGAAATTCCATACATGTCACATATATTTATAGTATAATTAATTAATATATCATTTCATTTAACAAACCTGGTTTTTGGACATAAATGTGACATAATTTCAAACAAATTTAAAGAATGATCTTTAAAGTCTCGTATAATAACATTTAATGTTTCATATGCTTCATTTTGTATATTATTGTTTCCATTTGCGAATACATCAATGACTAATTTATATAGTTCTTTGTATTGTTCTTCCTTAATAGCTTTTGTTTGTTCCAATTTTTTGCTGTTGCTAAAATGAAAATTGGGTATAACATACGTTTAAAAATTTACATGTTATTAAAATTTAATAAAATACTTTCCCATAAAATTTTATATAAAATAGTAGTATTGTAAATATGAAAGTACAAAGTAAGAGTATGATTAAGGGTATTATCAGTGAAAATAATTTTAAAAAGTTGTATTTAACACCAATTTTAATTATAAAAAGATTAGCATTTTAGTTATTACTTAATGGTGAATCACTTTTTAAGATTCATGTCATAAATTATAATATTAATTTATTTCTTTGATATTAGTTAGATACACATTACATAAAATGTTTTTAATGACTATGTTTTCAAGACACTACAAATCTATGATTTTTGTTTATTAATATTTTCAATGTTGATATCTTCAAATTTATGTTTCACATATAACACAGAAGTGTTATATCATTAAGATAGAAACATATTTCCTATAAATGTAAAGTATGAGGTAATTTATAAAAATTTTAATGAAACACCATTTTTTCGTTTATTCTACATCCTACCATTGCGATGGTAATGCAAAACTGTTTTTACCTCTTATAATTCATCAATATACATGATATTTATATAGCAATTACATTGACAAATTACATTATAATGTAAAGGTATAATTAATAGCATGAGTAAAAAAATGTAACAGTGGTACACTAGATTGTAATCTGTTATGATACAAAGTATTGAATTACTCTATCTCAATACTTAATTAACACAAGATTTAATGGATTTAATAGTGGAGTTAAATTGTTTATTTAACTGCATTCGGCATCGTTGCAAAACAATAAAGAATAAAGAGTGTAAACGAACAGAAACTTCTTGTATGTTTTTCAGTTAACGCTTAATATACAAAATAATATTCATAAACATGTACTATATAAACAACACCGATATAAAGACTTAACAATAAAAAGTGATCAAACTTACCTACGAATATAGGTTAAAGCTTCGCGTTTATCCTTAATATTACTACTTTCCCGCAGCATTTTCAGCATACGTGGAAAAACAGGACTATTAGAAGCCATTCTAGAAAATTGAGTTGCACAAGATATTAAAGTAACAATATTTCACTCATCTCATCACAGATCTTCCTGTAAGGTCATTTGCACAAATCATGAAATTATTACAATGTCCCCTGTACTTTCACTAAACAGTTCACAGATCCAGATGAAGTCGCTCACTAAATCCGCTCGTGTCTATTTTGCAAACACTTAACTTCACAAAATGTTATTATCTTGTTTAAACTGCCGAAAGTAAAAAATTATAATAATCACTTTAAAGTAGAATGCATTACGTTCACAATACATAGGTATTAGCACGCACTATGTACGATTTTAGACCTGTCTTCTGTTCTTTAACTTTCCCTTCTTTTACTTCCTTTTCTTCCCGCCTTTTCGTTATTATTTCGAAGATTCACAATGCAACGAACAAAATACCGTTTGTTTTTGAAAATTTATGGAAGCAGAAATATGTACATACATACAATCACACAAAACAGCTAACGCTTCAGACTCCCGGTGAGTTTGCAAAGTAAGCATATACCTTCAGATTCCGTTTTCAACAAATTTATTTATACGTATTGACAACACAATACGTATTGACATAGCAAAATAATGAATTTACTTCAAAGAACACGGTTAGTTATCACTTTATTTGCATTCTTTAAAAACAGCCTCTTTACATGGATAAAACAACGAAGTCTTACAAATAAATATAGGAAAAAGTATGCTATAATTTGTGCGCCAAAATACAATATAGACATCCCCGCCATACATTTACGGTTTGCAGGGCGTGCATACGCTATTTGATGCTACTTAAATGCCGATGCGTGCTGTATCATTTCTGAAAAGAGTAACGTAAGTATAGAGGGTTGAACATAGTAGGAAATTAATTTAATTTAAAATGCTAGATTAAATAAGTCTAATAGTTTTTATTTACTTAATATAATTTAAATTAATTTATTTGAATTACTTTTTATTTCTGAAACATAAATTACAGTCAGGAAACGATATAGTTAACAATGAAAAAATGAATATAAATACAGTAAGAGGAACAAGATACTTTACTTATAAAATCAATAAAATAAATATGAAAATAGCAACATTATAATTCAGCACACATTGATCAGGAATACAAAAAGTATTGTATAGGCAATATTAATATTGTATCAAATGTTTTATTACATTATGCTTATATTTATTCTTTTAGCCTTATAATAAAAATTTCTTGAAATGTAATAATTTAATAAATCTATATATCAAAACTGGCCATCTTCTCTATATCTCCTTACAACAATAAATCTTAAATATTAAATGTTATTTTATGTTTGAGTTAAATAATAATTAGTATTGGAATATAAACCATATGTATAGATAGAGTACAGGAGTATTTTTATTTAAAATTCAAATACATATTTAGTCCTCATATAACATAAATAAATTCAACATTTTGAAGTTTAGATGTGTTGATGATTTCAGGTACAGAAGTTCTTTAATGCTATTGTAATTCAAAGCACAGAATGGTGCAATTATAGTAAATGAAATATCTACATATTATACTATATTATGATTTAGTATATAATTAAAAATTAATAGGAACAGGAATTAGCACGGCTAACGCTTCACAGATTCGGCGAGTTTGCAATTTATGCATACATACTAATACAGTAATAAATTTAGTTAAAAAACATAGTTATCAGTTATTTGTATTCTTCAAAGCCTCTTTTCATAAGTAATATAACGAAGTTTTACAAATAAACGTAGGAAAAAAACTATACTATAATTTATGCGCCATAATAACAATGTAGACAACCTTGCCATATGCCCACGCGAAGCGTAGCGTACATGCGATATTTAATGCTACTTAATACTAGTTGAATGCTAAGGTATGGTGTATTGTTTCTCAACTAGTTGCGTAACTATACAGGGATGTAGTGTAAAGTTAACTTAATTTGAAATGCACAATTGAATAATTCTAATAATTTGTATTTACTTAACTTAATTTAAAATAATTTATTATAATAATTTTTGATGTATGAAACATATAAAATACGGTCGGGAAACAATACGATTAATAATTCAAAAATGGATATGTAATAAGCGCAACATAATATATTACTTATAAAATTATTAAAACATGTAAATAGTAAAACCATAATTCAGCACACATCAACGACGAGTTATAATAATAATAATAATAATAATAATAATAATAATAATAATAATAATAATATAAAACAATGAAATAGTTATAATATAAAATATAAAATAATAAAATAGTTAGAATATAAAATAATAGTAGCACAAAATAATAAAATCTCATCACAGTAAAAGGTATTAAATATTGAATATTAAATATTATTTTAAGTTTGACATATATATATTAATTAGTATTGTCATTTAAATAAGATATATATGTGAGGTTAAAGGGCATTTTTCATTTAAATTTCAAATACATATTTCATTCTTATGAAATATATATAAATTCAACATTCTGCAGTTTGGATGTGTTGATAACTTCAGGTGCAGAAATTCTCTAACATTATTGTGCTTTAAACCACAGAATGCTGCAATTATGCATGAATGAACTATAAAGGATTATAAAGTTGGAGACCATAATCTAACACTGTTATCTCTCCGTTTTCTGTCACGACCAAATAATCTTTGTCCTGTACTAGTAGCAAGTATTGGTAAATTACTATGTAAACTTACTCCATTTATACAATCATTAGACAATTTTATTTTATGTGTTAAATCAAGATCTGTGTCACTTGTACCTTCTGACAACTCCCAAATGGCAATATTTCCATCTGTGCCGCCTATAATAAATAAATATACTACTTGTAATAAATAACAATTTGAAAGGAAATTATTTACACACATACCTGAAATTAATTGTTTGCCATCACGTGTAACATTGAAGTATATTCTCTGATTTGTATCAGCTTGGCGTCCTTGGAAAGAGTGAAGTACAGTACCAGTATTACGAAGATCCCAGCATAAAAATTCATTACTACGTCTAACAGCCGAAAATAATTTTGTTCCGCAAGGACTAAATTCAATTTGAGTTACACCACTTTCAGTTTTAAAAGAACATAGTGGTCCGCCTTTATAGAAACCTAAAGGTTAACAGATGTAAATAAACAATGTGTTATAATGTATTGATAATTTAGTTTTAATGTTTTAGAATTTATTTGTAGTACTTACCAATGGATTTAGAATATGTACCAAATGCAACTAGTCCAGGCATGATTGGATTCTCTCTAATGCAGGAAACTAATCCAACGACGTTTGGAAAATCTCTTTTAAATTGAATAGTATCAATTTGGCGACCTGGACGTTCCATATTAAAAATTCTTAAACCATTTTTGAAACCAGCCCATATTTCTTTTGCTGAATCAATAAACTGCATACTAATTGAAGCTTCTACTTCATCCACTCTAATATAATAAAACAATGCACACAATGATATCTTTTGTTAGCTCTTAAGCAATTTTTATATTTAAATTTATTTTTATGATGTAATAGACTAAAATATTTTTCCGGACAAAGATATTTGATAAATTAAAATTTATATATAGTACTTGGAACATTAATCACAAATAGCTCACTAGAACAAATTTTAAATTATAACTTAAAAAGCTAAATTACAAATTAAAATAATCTTATATCTGCAATTATTTTTCAATGCAGCAGCTATAAAAAATATTGAAAACTATGTGTACATATCATGAAATTTTATAAATATTTTTATAAGAAACATTTACAGTATTATAATTTATAATGTAGGCTGTAGTTGCATTTTACACACTATCATAGCATAGCTATTACTTTGAAATTATAATTCAATAAATAGTGACTAAAATAATTTGTTCTACTCACTGATTATAAGCCCTATATGTTGCTCTCAATTCACCATTAAAAGCATCCCATAAGTGTATCGGACTTTCTTTACTAGTACTCAAAAAACAACAAGTGGCCGGTTCCCAAGAATTCATATAAGGATACCAACAAGTATCATATATAATTCCTCCTTCTTTTATATTTAATACTGCTTTGAAATTGGTAGACTCCAAATTTGAGGGAATCTTTTCAGAATAAAATTCATGTGGTAGTTCAAATATTCGGTTTCGAAAATCCTCTGATGATACTAATAAACATGTTCCATCAGGTGACCACTGACAACCTTTTGTAAAATTTTCACAAGATTCAGTTGGTTTGTAGTCTTCTATAGCTTCACATAGTGGTTTCAGTGGAATATCCCATTTATAACAAACACTATTAACATGTTGTAGAAAATCCTTTGTTCCACAATATTGCGGTACTTCTTCTTTTGCATCAACATCGCTGTCTTTAGAAATTTGTAAACTTTGATTAGTATTTTGTCTTTGTGATTCTTCTACATTATGTTCTTCGAACTTTTCATTCAATGTTGTTTCACAGTTTTCCTGCAGCATTTTCAACATATATGGAAAGACACGAATATTAGGAACAATTCTAGAGTATTGAGTGACAATAATTCATTCATTTCATCACAGATCTTTCTGTAAGATCTTTTGCAAAAATCACAAAATTACTATAATGTTCCATATACTTTCACTAAACCTTTACCAGATCAAGATGAAATTGTTCATCATGTCTGCTGCTATTTTACATACACTTAACATTACAATATGTTATTATCTCGTTTAAACTACTAAAAGCAAGAAATTGTTATAATTTCTTTAAAATATTAGAATGCATTCCATTCACACACATGGTATAAGCACGCACTACATACGACTTTAGATTTGTCTCCTGTTCTTTAACTCTTTTTCCTTCCCGCCTTTTCGTTGTTAATTTAAAGATTCACAAAGCGAAGAACAAAATTTCAGTTGTTTTTTATCATTGCTAGTAGCAGAAATATGTACAGAAAACACAACACCTAAAACATTATGCTTCCGGCGACTTTGCAAAGTGTGCATCTTCAGATTCCGTTTTCAACAAATTTATTTGTATATACATATTAACATTACTACAATAATAAATTGACTTCAAAAAAACATAATTAGTTATCAGTTATGTGTATTTATTAAAAACTGCCACTTTCCACGTGTAACGTAACAAACTCTCACAAAGAAATATAGGCAAAAACTATACTATAATTTGTGCGCCAAAATTCAATGTAGACAACAATGCTATATGTTCACGACATGCTGGGCGTGTGTACGCTATTTGGTTAAGTGGGACTATAATATATACCTATACATATCTTTAAACTTTTTAATTGTCGTTTTGAGACATTCTCTAGAATTATGCCATTAAAATTAATTTAAAATTAATTGGACAATCGTAACATGTGGTACATGGAATTTAAAAATATTTTTATCTTTGTAACTTAATTTTTTCGTTAAAGTGTATTGCTATCATACATTTTTGTAAGTCTTTGAATTTATTTTTTTTACATTTCACAGACCTAAAGAAAGTAAAATTAGATTTTTTCTATTCTATTAGTCGTGAGTATTACAATAATGTATTAGCAAAAAGTGTGTTGGAAGAACAATATATTCTACAATTGGTTTGGAAGAATAGAAAACGTTTCCCGAATGTAACTAAGTACTCTTCATCAACAGATATACACATTTAATAATAATCTTTACTTCGACTTCGCAGTCATGAAACTTAACTTAATTCACAATACATACATATATCCTTAACATACTTATTCCATCTCTCTCAACTGTTTTTTACTTTACGCTACAATACCTACCTTTTATTATCTATTCAAATGTGAACTATTAAATTATTAACTTTCTAACTATACTGTCTAATTCTTAAATATTAACTTCAAATTTGCTCCTCTGGATTTTCATATTCGCTAAAATTCATATATGTAAATATAAAATACAATATATTAAAGGGATGTTTTAAAATAAATTATTTTCATTTTCTATTTCATTGCATGTTTCTTTCTTAGTTTTAGATACTATATTTATTTTATAGATAGATAGATCTATAGATACTATAGATATTTTAGATACTATATTTTATAGAGACTGAAATAAAAACATTCAGGTATTGTCGTTATTTGAAAAAATATATAAAAATGTTATAGGTAAAACTTGTACTATTTAACGAAGTAACAATGTAGCAAAAAAATATACATTTTTTCACAATAAATTTTTGGCATTTTAGTATCACGACTTATAAAATGGAAAAAACTCTAAATTATTAATCTACGTACTTATAAAGTGAAGAAACGCGGATTCAAAGAGTTTCAAATATCTATTATAGTAATATACCTCAACGAAGGAAAGGGGATTGCTACAATACAAAATAAAAATTCAAATTCAATGTGCCATGACTTCCTGATGTTTGTTCAATTTAGTTTTTATATAGGTTATTTTTTCAGTTCATAGCACAATTCTGGGAGTGCTCCAAAAATGTCAGGGAAAAATTTTTCAGAAAGTATAACTAAAATCTATCTTATACATGATGCTACTTAAAGCTAATGTAAATAATACTAATAATTTTTATTTCCATGATTTAATTTAAAATAATTTATTTTACTAATTTTTTATTTATGAAACATAAATTAAAATTAGAAAACGATACAGATAACAATACAAAAATAAATTAATAATAAATAGAACAAAACATTTTACTTATAAAATTAATAAAATATGAATATAGCAAAACCATAATTTAGAACACAACGTCTAGGAGCATTGATTATAAAAATAATAACTTCGCTGAAATGGAATAATCTAACAATACTATGCAACAAAACTGTCCATGTTACTTTTGTCTTATCACAATAATAAATGTTAAATGATAAGTATTAAACGTAATTATATTATCTAATTAAATATTAATTAGTTTCTGAATATAAACAATATATATACATAAGGTACAATACCAGTTTTCATTTAAAGTTGAAATACATGTATAACTGGTATGAAATTCAACATTTTGTAGTTTAGATGTGGTGATAATTTCTGGTGCAGAAGTTCTCCAATGCTATTGTACATGAAACCGCAGAATGGTGCAATTACAGTGAATGGAACGTCAATTATATAACAGAATGAACTATGAACTTACTACATTTATACAATCATTAGACGTTTTTATTTTATGTGTTAAATTAAGATTTGTGTCACTTGCACTTTCTGATAATTCCCAAATGGCAATGTTTCCATCTGTGCCACCTGTAATGAACAAATAGTCTCCCCTTAATAAATAACGATTGGCAAGTTAATTATTTACGGAAGTAACTGAAATTAATTGATTGCCGTCAAGTATAACAATAAAGTGAGTGCTCCGACTTGTATTAGCTTGGCGTCCTTAGAAAGAGCGAAGTACACTACCAGTATTACGAAGATCCCAGCATAGAAATTCATTACCACATGAAACTGCTGAAAATAATTTGGTTCCACAAGGACTAAATTCAATTTGAGTTACACCACTTCCAGTTTTAAGAGAACATAGCGGTCCGTTTTTATAAAAACCTGAATATTAAAAGAAATAAAAAAATAATGTGTGAAAATATATTGATTATTTATTATGAATGTTTCCCAATTTAATTGTGGTACTTACCAATATGTTTAGCATATGTATCAAAAGCAACTAATCCAGACATAACTGGAATTTCTTTATTGCAGGAAACTAGGCCAGTAGTTTTCAGAAAATCTGGGTTCAAGTGAATAGTAGTAATTTGGGGACCTGGACATTTCATATTAAAAATTCTTAAAGCATTTTTGAAACTAGTCCATATTTCTGTTGCAGAATCAATAAGCTGCATACTAATTGCGGCTTCTATTGCATCCGCTCTAGCATAATAAAATAATACACATAAATATATCTTTTGTTTGCTCCTAAATAATTTTTATATTTAAATATAATTTTCTAATCTCATAAGATAAAATATTTCCCATAGATAAAAATAATTAATTCAAATTTGCATGTATTTATCAGTGTAAATATCAGAAATAGTTTGATATAAAATTATTTAACCTTATAAAGGTTTTCTTGGAATATAAAATGTTACATTGAAACCATTATAAAAATTGTGTACAATTTCTTTAAAACATGTTATATCTAAAGATTTCAAATTACAGTATAAATAATGAATTAAATCTTTTTACATCTGCAATTATTATTCAACGCTGCAGTTATAAAAAGTATTTAAAACAATGTGTAAATATTAAGCAATTTTATAAATATTTCTATACAATATATTTACAGTATAATTATTTATCACAATAGTTTTTTAATTGAGTATTGCAAACTATCATAGCATAGCTGTAATTATGGTGTTGAAATTCAATAAATAGTATTTAAAATAATTCATGCTACTAACTATCCTGTAACCCTTATATGTTACTCTTAATTCCCCATAGAAAGCATTCCATAAGTGTATAGGGCTATCACTACTAGTATTCAAAAAACAACATGTTCCTAAGAATTCATGTAAGGATGCCAACAAGTATCATATATAGTTCCCCCTTTCTTTATGTTTAGTACTGCTGTGATATTGGTAGATTCCAAATTTGACAGATCCTTCTGAGAAATAAATTCATTTGGTAGTTCATATATTCGGTTTCGAAAATCCTCTGATGATACTAATAAACATTTTCCATCAGGTGATCACTGACAACCTTTTGTAAAATTTTCACAGGATTCAGTTGGTTTGTAGCCTTAAATGTCTTCACATAATAGTTTCAGTGGATTATACCATTTATAGCAAACACTATTAACATATTGTAGGAGATTCCTTATCCTACAATATTGTGATACTTCTTTTGTATTAACATTGCTACTTTCTTGAATTTGTACATTTTGATTACTATTTTCTTCTTGTAATTCTTCAACTTCAAGTTCTTCCGCCTTTTCGTTCAAAATTATTTCGCCTATTACCTTCTGCAGATAATAACTCATTATACCGCAAAAAATATGTATTTAAAGGTATTTTATCCATGCTGATTTATATTTTCAAACTTACCATGGTTCAATCAGTGGTTTCTGGTATATTTTCTATTGTTCAAGAATTTCTCATGATTATCTTAAGGTAATGACCTCTATCAATTGTCGTGCAATACGAGTTGTTTTCCTAAATATTATTCTTTTACTATATCGACACGCCAACGTATTTTTCTAGTATTATATTAAATTTTAAGATTATTTACAATCATATTACTGCTAAAACGTAATAGTTTAGATTGTCGAATACACAAGAAATAACTTAAACATTTAATTATTCTATTGGTTTTATTGCTTAAAATCGTGTTATACATTTAGAAATGTAATATAAAATATATTTCAATAATGGATAAACGAAAGAAAACATATTTTCTTTGCTCTGATTCACTAACGATTCATTTCTACGATAAGATCCACTGCAAATTGGATGTGCAATAAAATGATGGGGATGTGTTTGCCAGTTTAGCGAGTAAGTTAAGCACGTAGCAATTGGTGTCACTACTCTATTTCAATTATTTATTGTTACGTATTATGTTTTTGTACAATTAGATTATAATAAAACTTATATTAATTTTTATATTGTTTATCATATGTGATAGCGGAATGTTTCATTTTAAATTTCAAATAGGAAATTAGTTTCCATTTATCTAATGTACATTTTAAATTGATATAACCTTGGAAATAGTTTATTTTCATCTGATAAAAATCTGATAAAAGTCATAAGTCTGATTTGCAATATAAATTGTATGTTCAAATTCTCTCGGAGTAGTCAGATTTTGTACTGTTATAATTATGTTGAAAATGTAATTGTAGTTTTAATATCTCCTTCATTGTTAATCATGTACTATTTGAGATTAGAAAATTTATAAAATTTGATAAAATAATGTGTATGATTATTATTAAATTTTTGATATCTTTAATATCACTAATTTTTGCATTTTGATGTAAGGTTAATAGAAAGGTATAACAAATTTAGGCCCCACAAGTTCGTTTTTCTAAAAATCATAATTTTCGTAAATATAGATTGTAATATATGTATATTACATATTTTAATATGTATTTTTTGTGGTTTTAAGTATAAAAAATTAACTATTCAGAAAATATTGACGTAAAATAGACTAGCGAAATTAAAGTCACCGCAAAGAAATTATAAACTTTATAAAAAAAATAGTAAACAATCCTTTACTTGAGATTAGTGTAAAAACCGATTTCGATACAATTTTTTCAGCATGTATACAAGTTACATAATGTTAACTATGATGTAAAAAAATTATTTTTTAATTCTTTTAACATTTCAATCAATATTTGAAAATTACTTTTTGACCATTTTCTAGTACATTAATTCTTATAACATTGACGTTCTCACATTACGTTTCCAAGGGTGTACGAATACTTTTGATATTGATTGCATGTTTGTAACATTTGTTATTCTCAACTGTTGACCTGTGATATATAAACTTTTCATGTGAAATCATGGTTCATTTAGACGAATTTATTCCGAAAAGTTCACATTTTCAATGTTAAACTAGTACAGTGTATCATGGATTTCCTATTACATTATCGTACATAACATGGACTAAATATTAAAAATTTTAAAGAAATAATTATTTCATCTTCTTGTAAAATATTTGCACAATATAAATAGTGATGTTACATTATAACGTATCTTTTATAAATATTATTTTTCATATTATAATATATATGGTGAACAGATAATAAAATCTAGAATATAATTATAGCGTATATGTTTATATTAAAAGCTAAGTTATTATTATTTACCATCTAAAATCACAAATTATGACAATAATATTTATGTTACATAATGCAACCAAGATTCCTTTTTCTACCTATATTTATAATTAATTACGACAGTTTGGTTTCCACATTCTCCTGTATACATTATGCATTCGTAATCTGCCGATGGATAAAAAATCGATGGAGCAAAATTGAGTTTGTACCTTTTAAAATGTCTAACTTTTTTCAAACTAAACTAAATTATTTTAATTTTCTTTAAATGTTAGAGAGGCTAGTTTACTGTACCTAGAATGGCAAAAAAAATAAAATTCCATTTCTTAATTTTTTTGATCGAAATTTCAGAGGAAAATTTAAAAATTACAGATTACAAAAATCGTAGTTTTTTTTATCAAAAATAAGCAATTTTTACATCTTTCAATTGGCGTAGCGCGACTAGAGAAGAACATGATTTTTTATTTTCTTTTGTCATTTCAAATAATAGTAAAATTAAAACAAAAGTATTTCAGTCATTGTCTAGTAGACTATAACAGCTATCAGCAAAAAAATTCAAGTCGTTAAGTCCAGTTCCAAAAACGTTATAGCGTTTTAAAGGCTAATGGCTTAGATTTTTTCCTCGCTGTATATTTATGCTTCTACATCGGCAGTAAAGTAAGAGATCGTGGTTGAACTGACCTCCCATTCTAAACCGTAAAATCTACCTAGCGAATTTTGGGTACAATACCTTCACTAACATCTGCATCTGGTGGCCCTGTCGTGGATAATCCCTGTGAACTGGCTTTCCTTGCGAATAAAGAAGTATGTATTACTTATATCAGCGTTCAGAATTAACCAGTTCGCAAAATAAGGATCGCGAAGACTATGCTTCCCGGTTCCTCGCGCGTCTGGTTCATCAAAGGTCGTCTAAATGCTACAACACATTCGTATACACACCACTCACTTATACGCATAAAGCAACAGGACACGCGTGTGAGATACTGCATACTGAAAGGGCGACCACGGAAAGGGAGACACGAGATGGGTGTTAGGAGGCGTGTAACCCTTGCAATTTTCGTGTTGCATGCTGGTTAATTTCGAGCCCTGTTTTATGATTTGAAAATACATTTATAGTAACGAGGAAAAAGAAATTGAGTAAACGTTTCGAACCCGTATCCTTAAGTATGGGGCTGAACGGGTCCTGACCGCACATAAATATGTCCACATGATTTATATTCTACACACAATGGATATAATCATATAATATTTCTCAAACAATTTTAATATTAAAGATTTGCCCATATTTTTTTACCGTAGTGTCACATACGTATTATATGTGCTTAAAAATGAATGAATGTTTAATCATTTCCTCTTCGCTGTTCTATTTTAATATTGATAAGAGCGAGCACTCATGCAACAATATTAATTAAATAATACCGCATGCTTTTGTGCTATTTTCTTATTATGCGAATGTCAAAACGTTAATACGTATATAAATAAAAAGATAGTAGTCATCAACATATTTATAATTTCGAATAATTTTTATTGTAAATAATAGCACTAGTAGTATCGTTCTTTTTAGTGTTTTATCTACTTATATAATTAATTTTGTAATAGCGTGAGTTAGTATAAATATTAAAGGTGTGTGAGAATCCGTGAATACCGAAACCCGATGCTCGGGATGGAACAAGGAGACCTGTACCGCATCGAGGCAGGAACCCGAGAATATTAGGATTTCCAAAAATCTGTTTTCAACAACTGGAAATATCGTTGCATTCGAGAGAACCAAGCTATTATATATTAACACAGTTATAGAAATTAGTTACTTTAACCCGAGAATTTAAAATCAGATTATATACATCTTACTTTTGTGGTATAGTAATTTCGTTTAATGTTATAAGTTATTATGTTAAATAAAATAGACAATTTTGCAAAGTCAACTTCAACAACAAAAGTGAAAATATCTAAACCTGTGACCGTACTCAAGACAAGAAGACATGTTCTCGAATCCCAGCATTTTAAGAAATTCCGGACACTTTCGAGAAACCTGAGAGTTCCGATCCGTCGTCGCACACCTCTAATAAATAATATATAAACAATACTGATTGTAAAATGTTCTCTAAAATGAAGATACACAGTTGTGCTTTAACATTCCTTAACGGATGCGTTTTGTGCTTTTTTCGCTTAATCCAGGTAAACTTCTCCGGTACCTGCCCCCACTACTTCTTGAATTACTATGCACTGTGCCCTTTTTCTTTGTATTGTTACTGTTAAGCCTCTCGTAGGTAACCAACGCCTTGACAGACCTTTCGAGTACAACTGATTCTGGTAAACGAAATTCTTACAAGTATAATGAAAATAATAAGAAATATTTTAAATTATGTCGTTTACCTGATTAAAATAATCTAGTCTCTATTTTATTCAATTTATTTTTATAAATATGGAAGTTGCATGAAACATTTTTGCTGATAATATAATATTTAGGTTTCATTGATGAATATTAATTATTATAATAATATTAAATATAATTAAAGTAATATTAAGCACTAAAGTTGATAAACTATTATTATTCATATTAACTCACCGGAAGGTTTTAAATTTTAGAGCATGATTTAATAATAATACATTAACATCGTACATAAATAATTATATCCAAATGTCGTTTAAGATTAATATTCGAATTATTACAACAATATTGAATTTGCTTTTTTGTACATTTATAATTTTTCCATGATTTGTATATAGGCATTACCTATAATATGTCGTGTGATTTGCAAGATTTAAATTTAAAAAATACATACACAATTTATAGAAATGCATAAAGTAAATGATCTATAAATTAGTGGACATTTATATTAATTATCCTACACGAAATACAGTTTTTTATTTCATTTTGTACATTTAGATCAAAATTTATGATTCCTTTTGTATACATACTTAGCACCTAATATTATACCTGTTGGTTTTATTTATTTAATAGAAAAATAAAAGGAAGATTAATTATAACTAAACATTATACTATATTTATTGCACAGTAGTTATTTTTTTATTATAATTTTATGTGAAATATAGTTCCGTATATTAACGATTTAGATGATTAATTATTATAAATACACATGCTTATTCATTTTATTACATATTTTTAATTATTCTGCTATAGTAATAAAATAGTTAAATTCTTTGATACATCAGTACCATGTTTTTGCAAAAGTAATGTACCTCTCTAACCCTTGCATTATGATTTCTCTCAGAATTGTGTTGATTAGCACTTCAGCGTCCTTAATAATTTCCTTAATGGAACAAGAGAATTTTTGTTCGTAGAAAATTCAGATTTTGTTTCGATTTAGACGAAATGATTGGCAGTCATATTTATTAAATTGTGTGCGAAATGTTTGTCACGAGTCTGACTCGTTATAGTGCAAGGATTTAATAAAACTTTATTTTTAGTAAATAAGCGTCTTCAACATAAATTTATAACATAATTGTACGTAACAAACATTGTAACTGAACTATAACGAAGGCACGTTTTCTAAGTATATTTTTTAGCGGATAATCAGTTTCATGAGCGTACGCAAAGTAGTTTTGTGATATTTTATGCAACCAACGAGGAATTGATTTTCAACCGATGAAGTGCAAGAACAAATGTAAAAATCATTGTAAAACACAGAGTTTCACGTTTTTACACAAATTCGTGGTTATGTTTTTGCGTTCGAAGAGCGCACGCGCGGTTTGTATGGCGTCTGAGAGAAATATATGTAGGTAGCGAAATAGGGAGGAAAATCGAGAAGAATGGTTGGGACGTCGATGAACGACACCCCTGCACAGTGATCTATTTTAGTGACGTGAGTGCTTCCAAGGTCATCGCAGGAGCAAACTACCACGACGCCTCCGCCCCGACGCCTACGCATGGTGTGTGGGTGTAGCAGGGCATACTGGCCAATTCAAAAATGATGTCACGAGATTCACAAGCCTCATTATATTTGATCGAATTTTGCATTTAAACAAGAAGTACACAAATTACAGTAATCATACTTGAATAAGAAACGCGAATTTCTTGTTTTGATAGTTTTTCTGTTCATATTTTCTTAAATTTTCAAATTTTTCTTTTATTACGGTAGACTACATTGAATAATAATCTACAATAACGTTTTCAAATTTTGTTACAACTTCTCGAAAGTAGATTTTTTACCAGTAATGGTGCATGGAAAATCAGAAATCCAAGACACTGGCAATTAAATTTCAATTTGTCTCAGTTGCCAAAATTAAAGATGAATATTTAGTGCTGATACATAGTCTACGTATCGTCTTCCTTCTTTTAAAATCTGACAAAAATTGTTATAATTATTATAAAACAGAATACTGTAATAGACAATAAAAGAAAAGAAAACGTTTGTACGTTTTGTTCGATTTGTTATTAAAAGAAGATATATAATCTCATTCGATCTTCGTCTTCTTGAATTAACTTGATTATATCGTAAAAAGATTAGCAGCCCAATTATTACAAATGAAAACTGCTGTTCCTTCTATATTATCGATGAAGAAATTCTTTAGTTCTCTGTATATTTTAATTTTTCACAGCTGCGCGTGCGCATACGTATTGCAAACACGGATTATTCAACGATTCTATCCACCGATGTATCCGCCTACTTTTACGCCTACGCCTAAGTAACTCTGTAACGCCTACGCATCGTCCCACACCTTGAGCTTTGCAAAAATTTCGGAAATGTGGTGCAGTGCTTCGAATTAATCTGGAGGCTACACGTGCAGATGGAATTATGAATTTTCGGTTTCCCAGTTGTATTTTATTAAAATTGTATTTATATTTACGTTCACGTTCAGTTATGTTGTCGAAAATTTCATTGATCTTTCATGCTTCAGTTTTCAATGTAGCCATTATCGTCATGACCTGAGAATTCCTGGATCGATATGTTTTACTACGTGTACTCCGTAACTGAATGGAGGAAAATATGAATGATTAAATTTTTATTAATTGATGCGATCAAAAAATAGATTCAGGAAGATTACCCGAAAAATACAATTATTCTTCTAAGCATAATATTTTACAGTATCGTTGTATACTTTTTACATATTATACAGAAATAAATAATTTTAAACTTTTTTTGTAAAAACTGTGTAAAAACATTTTACGAATTCAAGTTGCCATAATTGTTAATACAATTGCCAAGTATCATGATGATCAGTTAAACGTTTATAGTTCAATGTTAGACAATACAATGAAATTAGTCTGGTAACAGCGTTTTATTGAATATATTATTGCGAATAACAATGAAATTAATTCGCATCTCATAATCGATATATTTTGTAGAATGTTCTTTTGTTAAGGGAGAATCCAAGAGAAAGGTGTGACAAAGCTCGAGAGAAAGGGCAAGCGGGATGCTTTCGATCGTTAAAGCACTACAGCGCCTGGACACGTGATTCTCATACCCAAGCCTCTCATTCATAAACTCGTGCCGCGTTAATTCTTCATACGTCAATTGATGTTTTTGGCACTAGCAGTTTCGTTTACACCTCGAAATCAGTCAATGACTCCGCTGACAATGAAAAAACATTTACAAGCAATATATGTTTTTACACGGTACTTGTTCACCATATGCTATTATTATATTGAATTTCTATTAATTCGGATAGCGAAAGAAGCTAGATATTCTATTACCTCTAATTATGACTAAATTGCGGATCTTTACGAAAAATACAAATTTTCTACATCCGTTCCAAGAAATAAGTACCACATGCGCATTAAAATTTTTCTTTAATAATATTGTACATAAATATTCTTCAATTATTTTAATTTGTTGACTATTTTGAATTGCTTCGATTCGTTTTTGTTACGAACGCATAAAATCCGCAATCTTATTATTACTGATCGTCTACTATTTACAAAAAAATTGCAACTTTAGAAGTCCAAAGTTAAATCCTGTTGCCAAAAATCTCTGGTACAGCCTATCTCATTTATTAAGCTATTTGTTATGGAACTATTCGATGGCGAATGGCTAAAATATAACAATCGCGGTAAGATTGTACACTTGGAAGATAAACAGATGAATCCTAATCGTGGCAACCGGTCTAAACGTTTCATTTAATTCAGAATTATACATATCGACCGGTATACCGGCATTGTGTGTGATGGATCATATCGCACCTGTTCCCCGGAAGATGTGAAACCTGATTTGGCTGATCAACCCCTACCTTGGTTGAAGGTCATCGTTGCTGGGATATAAATAAAAGTGGAGTGGCTGTATGACTGTGACAGTGTAGCTGGACTCGCATTGAGCGGTGGCTCCATTCATGATTTCGTGGCGCACGCGCTCTACCCCTTTCTCATATAGAAATTGCTCTGTGGCCAACTATGTAGGCACTGGATACGTGGGTGCATGCATACGGTCGCTCTCGAGGGTGCTGTGATCAAGCTCTCTACACCGGGGATGAAAGAAGACGACTAAAGATCATCTCTGAGAAACGCCGAACACACGAAAACATCAACGAACGCTGCACGTATGTACGTATTCGCCGCAAAAGAAATTATTCGACGTGACAGTGACACATGTTGTAACAGTGGCCGTGTTGGTGACAGATGCTTTCCAACGAGATTTTTGTTGTTATCATCGTCGCGAACATCTCCATTCTATACGCAACAATACCGTGCCGACAAGATTTTGTGCTCGATGTTCTCTATTTATTAATTTTTAGCATTTCCAGCTCGTAAACTTCGTATCGCGTATGTCCATCGAGTTGTTATTTATTAGTTACGTTTCGAAATTAACTAAACATTAAAAATATTATTTAAATTTCTCATTCCATCAGACTAACGTTATATTGTTGGTGTATCGCAAAACGCCTCGATAATAATGCAATATCGTAATTCATTGGAAAGAAAAGATCAGAAATTGCAGATTTGTATCCGACACACCGGTGGGTGCCGGAAAAATACCGGTGTAACTATCGGATCGGTGGTTGCTAAGCCGCGTGGGCGGCAAAGAAAGAAATAGTAAATTCGTAGAAAGTAGGGGTGGGATTGTTGAGAGAAATTGTTAGGAGCTCCCGGGGGAAGGGTAGCGCGGGGGTGGGAAGCATCTATCCGAATGAGGGGTAACAATGCATTCTTTCGATTGGTTGAGAGAAGCTTGCTGGCTCGACGAAAGGCTCGGTGGTAGGGAGGGGTGTAAGGCTCCTGTTTCAACGAGACACAGTGACCATACACAGTCGAGTAGTCGAGCTCAAGAATTCAGTGCGGATCGGAGAAGACCGAAGACCTGACGCGTTCGGCGACAATTCAGTTCGGCGAAGCACGTGTCTTGTACCAAGACGAGATTTTTCGCCGCAAATCCGTCTGTTTACACACGTATCTTCGATGATCGAGTAAATAATCGAAAGCTGTTTTATAAATTTATTTAAAAGTCCTTGGCGGCCAGTTTTAAAGAAGTGACATCGGTTCCGCGTTTCTGTCTCAACGAAATCATTGACGCATCGAATGTTTAACATATTCCGAAGAATCTCAACGTGACGAAGGTATTTTTTCATATTTTACTTCGTTTTGTCGCCGAATTTGATCTCTCCTTTTTTAAAATAATCCACGGATAAAGTGAAATTGTTGGATCAACAGGAATAAATGCTAATATGCATTCTTAATTTACATTAATGTATATTTGTAAACCCTATTATTTGGATTCAAAGCAGACTGCAGAAATAGAAGAATAATATAGATTTTAAAACTTGATCGTTATAGGTCAAATCTGTTCGTTTACGTTTCCGTATTTGTGTCGTAAAATGTACTTCTCGGACGACATTGAAATTCGAACGAGAGTGAAAGTACACCCTACGTTGGCGCTGTTGAACAATAGTGAAAACGAAATTGGGAAAACTTCGTTTGTTTCGCCAATTATTTTCTCAACTGGTACATTTTCGATATTTTTTAGATATCCTCGAAGGAACATTAAGTGTTGCTACGTTTATTGTCGCAAACAAAAATCCAGTGACGTTTATAAATTTGAAACGCTTTGAAAATAGAAACGCTAATGAATATATATTCGTAATTATCGCGTTTTGTACGGAAACTATGGAAAGATACTGTTCCTTAATTAAATATAATATGTGTTTTATTCATAGATAGAAAATATGCTTTCTATTCCTTTGCCCGCAAATAAAATAATAAATTCGAATTCGATAGAAACGTTGCCACAGTTCGAAACATTGTTTCTATTCTAAATGAAGTATTATGAGACTATAAGTGAATTGGGGACGTTAAAATTTCATTTTCAGTGTGATAAATTCATAGCGCTTCTTTTAGAGGCAACAGTCATATTAGTTTGTTTAAATATATTTCCTTAATTTCATTAACAGGGTTCATTTATTTTTATAGATTTACTATTTTGTTGTAATTTCGTAGAATATTTTAATGAGTGCTCGTCGACCGAATGGAATAGTGATTTGCCGCTATTGTAACTTAATATTTTCATTGTACCCAGAATTGTAAACTATATTAGATTCAGTTAATGTTCAAACTTCTTCCATTTAAAAAATTAAATGACTCACACTAAATGCTGTAACAACGATATTGCAAACTTATTTCTGTCGAATTTTCCGATTGTGTGGTCGTGCGGAACATCCGTATAACAGATGACAGATATTTCACTTTCTCTTTCCTTTGGACCCTCTGAGAGAATAGCAGATCTAACCTTGGTCGCCATGGCGATTTCAAGGATAGCACCCTCTAACTGCTGCAGACCAGCTGCTGGAAAAACGAAAAGGGAAAAGTTAGCAGGCTAACATGTAGCGTTTCCATTCTCGTAAAGCCGGGCGGTAGGTATTGAAAATGATTTTCCGTTTCCGAAGTACAATATACACCAACTTTTGCGTGTACTTCCTGTTGCCGTCTGAGTTCGTCTGCAAATTCATACTTTCCGGTTTAATGCATATTTTGCACTTGCACAAATTAGATATGTCTCTCCGTACAATTTTTCTTTCGAAGTGTATCAATAAATTAATAGTTTATTTTTTTTTGTTTAGTTTTATTTGCGTTTGATTGAAAATACCAATTTTTCAATCTCAAGTAAACGCATAATATTGTGTGTATAATCAATAATGATATCTCGAAATTATTTATTTTTCAATTAATCCTGCATTAAAAACAATGCCTTCGTAAGAACAGACTAACATTTCATTTAATAATGTAATAATTTAATTCGTTTGACAGTTTTTAACGTACAAGAACATAATATTACTAATTTGTTGGTAAAATTTTAAAATTTATGTAAAATTATTGTACTATAATATTATATTATAATATTATATTATATTAATACACATACATTTTTGTAATATTTGTGGTTTAAGGGAAAAATGTTTCACACGTTAATTTACATGCTTTTAAACGATAAATGTGTTCTGAAAAAATTTCTCATAAAATATTGTTAAATTTCGAAATAATTCATATTTTTTACTTGATTTAAATTTTGACAGTTGCTTGCAATGTTTACAAACGTGTACTGAAATATGATTTGTTGTCTTCGAACGACCTTAAACATGACGAAGGTGACAAAATTGTAAGTTAACTGCTTTAGGGTGGTATATAAATTTATTGCAATCTTAAGGGGCTTTTAAAGTGTTTTGGTTACGATAGCAGTGCCAGCTTTAAGTATTCGATACATCATGATTATTAGACTGGTAAGCTGGGGCTGGTAAACAATGATGTACGATGTCAAGCCATTCAATATATTATATTATATACAATACGTATAGTATAATATATGTATATACAGTATGCATAGATACATCACACATTAAATATACATATCCATATCTCCGTATGCAATATAATACATCGACTCACAAACTGTCTAGCAAAAGAATGTAACTGAATTTGATTATTTACTTTTACTAAAGCACGTCAAAGTTATTTCACACACGCTTGTATCTAATTTATCTTTGTAATTTTATACAATAGAAATCTTATTATTATTAAATTCTTTGCACATGTAATTACATTTTTGAACAATGTAAAATATTATCATAATAAACCACAATATTTCATAAGAGAGTTTGATTTATACGAAATTGTTACCGAAATTTCTGTAATAGAAATATGTATCAGGAATGTGAGAACTTCGTCTAGCAACGATTAATTACACTCTCGTTATAAGTTACGAAAGTTTCAAATCTATTGTTCAAATCTATCTATCGTTATAAGTTCCAAAGTTATGAAAAGTTTGTTAAATACAAACACAATTGCAAATACTTCTTTACAAGTTTCGTTTTTTTCTTTTCTTATGTACTTTATATTTTTGAAATATGTGGTCTTACATTAAGGTTGCTTTATAGTGGTTTCTTTCACTTTAAAGTTATTAATAACATTGATTACTACTATGTGTGAAAAATAAAATTAATTAGCAGTATATTGATTTGTACATCTGCTCTTACGAGGAAATTAAAATACTCGCAGTTTGATAATTATGAAGTTAGTAGCATAACGCCAAATTAATGTTTTGTAATATTTCGTTAATTTCGTTAATTAGATATAATGATAGAATTCTAGCAGATTATTAGATTAGCCTTATTTTCCTAACAGATAATAATATATTACGTTAATATGTGACATATGGTCTACTATTAAAAATTAATATTCGACTTGTTAGACTTCGCATTTAATATTTCTAATATAAGATATTAACAATAATCAAAATGAATTTGAAACATTTTATATTTTGTTTATAGTATTGTTTATGAGCATTGATAAATATACACATATTTGATTCATTTGCGAGTAGTAATGTAAATAGTCATGTATTAGTCAAATGTTTGTCTTTTATTATTCTTTTGCTACAATTTTCAAATATAATGAATTTAATAATTAGAAAGTAATGAAACTAATTAGAAATTCCATTGTGATGTATTATCAATATCAAAAGTTGGCGGTAAATACAATTGATGTTACTAAATAGAAAGGTTACGTATAATACGAAATAATTAAATTAAACTCAATAATAAAATAGTATTTTTTAAAAATACTGTACATCGATTATATTTTATTAATCACTTATTTAATAATTTACCATGTCTTATACCATACATATACTACATTAGATGAAATGGTATGTCTACTACAACTATACCCAGATTTTGAACATGTACACATATAAAAGTCACACGTCTATTTTTAAACTTAGATGCAGTTAAGTTTTACACTAATCTTTTTGTAGTTTGTATTGAATATTTTATACGATATTGAAATAACTATCCTAGTTATTAAAATTTAAATCATGACGAATACCAGACTTCGGTTCCTTTTATTTCTATTGAAGGTAATAAATACAACGAACAAACAAAGGATTCTAATAAAGTACAAGTTTTTATTTGCCAAATATTTCGTTAGTACATTGCTAAACATTATCAAATAATATTTATTCTACGTAGTACATACATGTATTATTGCAAATTATTTGCCCTCAGTAAAATATGATATTGCAGTCACACGCAAGAACTAAGAAGAGTTATTACGTCTTCCCCTATAGTTTCAGAGTATGTATATCTAAAATAAAGCATCAGGATGTAAATATTCCGATAAGATTAGGCACTTTGCCGATGATACAGGCTGTCGGAAATTTAGTTTCGGAGAAAAAGTTCCAGGCACAATAGAAAAATATAACTGGATAAAGTCAAATAAAAGATGTCTAAATGCAAAAATATAACAAGTGTTAAAATAATCTACTTTTTAAATGCATTGCTACTTACAAAGAATTAACTAAGATAAAATAAGAAAGTAAATAACAAGTAAAAACTTTGATTTGAATAATGAAATACTAATGTATTTTTACAATAAATATATTGTAACAATGCTAAAATGGAATATACATACATACGGATCTTTAGCTCAAGGATTTCTTCTTTACCTAATTGCTTCCAAAGACTTCTATGTATAATTGTACGTAATATAAATAGGTAATAAGAAATGTGATAAAATAATTTATATTAATACCAGTACTTACAGTCAAAGATTAATATTAGACGCTATAATTCCTTAAAATTGCTATATTGATAGATAGGTTAATGTAGTTTAAAATTTGTTGAAAAATATCTCAAAAATGAATGCGTTATAAGAATTGATCAACATATAATAATATTTCTTCACGTGTTCCATACGTTACCTTGCAACATTACACAATTCGTAAAAATAATAAAAGATAATGCCTAAAACATTTGAACACCATTCATATCGAAGTCATTGCATTCCAGAATATGAAATACATGCTTCTGAGTAGAGGGGAGTAAATGACTTTTACTATCTCAACAAAAAATATTTGATTGACATTCTTTCTAAGGTGCATACTATTGGTCCATAAAGTCAAGTTGTAGGTATACAGCTGGAAAATAATTAAGAAGAGAAGCTCCGAGAGCAGATAAATGGTGAATCTTGAAATGCTTCATTTGAAGTCTGTCAGAATTTTCGTAAATTTTCGATCGTGTTATCAGGGAAACATAGAAACGTACACAATTTTGTAATCCTTTTACATGTGCCGTATAAAGATTTATGACGGTCAATGAAGTAACTCTAGAGGAAGTGTACGATCGTAACGGGACTGAGACATTTTTTTTGACTTACGGATGTATGAATATGAATGAAGTTATGCCGAATTTCCTGTTATTGATTTCTGCAAGGTCCTAAGAATGAAAGCGGAACCCCATTTCTCCATCCTCGAATTGAAGGGGTATCACAGTTCTTCCCTTCTCTGAACTTATATGATGACCTTGAACCAGCTGTGTAGGGGTGTTCATCTTTGAAACTGGAACAGGGGGGGCACGCGCGTACGATTTAAACTGCTTTACCGTTGACTTCCAGGAATTACTTTTAATTAATTTGTACCACATACAGAGTGATAGCTTCTAGAATTTCTGTTTGTAATTCGAGTAATTGATGTTGTTTTAATATATAAGTGCAGTTTTAATATATTGGGATTTCTTATATAAATAAAGTATTTGGTATAAAAATATCGTTTAAATATACAGTTTGGCATATACTATTGAGTATAACTGTAGCAGACAATATGACAATGTGTCAGTAACAGTATTGCAACGTAGCATATATTTTTGGTGGACCGCCCTGTACACACACGAATGTTCGCAGCTCATGTACAGATTTACATTCATCAATGTAACAGAAGTAGTAAAATAATTAAGACACTCTCTGCACACAATGTGCATGAAAAAGATATACTGTGTATCGATAGAATATAAACGTGGTGATCAGTTACGCTACGTTTACATGTGTGATTAATATAAACGATATTATCGATCGAGACACAGTAACGTGTGTTAAGAAAGTTGCAGCTTTCTCGATGTTACAATTGTAATTAAATATATGTTCAATGTCAAACAGAATACAGTAACGTAAAGCTCAATTCTTTTTACTACAATCGACAACAATACTTGTTAACTTCGACTTGTAATGACGTTCGTCCCATAGTGAGGATTAATTAAAAATGCATACTACTTAACAAAGTTTGTTATTAATAAATGAAAACTGATCGAAATGTTTAACAATAAAAATTATTCGGAATGCTATACTTGCATAAAAAACGTATACCATGCAAACTGTTTTAATGAGATGCGTAATAATTATTTTTTACATATGAGAATTTACATTTTCTGTGATAAAAATATTAGTTATATAGGAGAGCACTGTCTACATTTAAAAGTCAAGATTTTAGCGGTTGCAAAAATAGATAGAAAATTATTATTCCGCTTTCGCAGACAGGATATTTGTTGTTCTATATACATTGTATTTGTAATTAAATGTTAAATTGTAATTTTTGATAAATATGTTAAATATTTTTAAAACTTGACAGAACTGTCTAGCAGACCTTGCACTTTTGTTTATACGAACAGTGAAATAAAATAACTCATCTAATGAATTCTTTTTGTTTCAGGTGAAAATATTACGACGTGTTGAGACATTAATACAGAATTTCTATACGGTTTTCAATTATTTATCTAACTCACGATGGATCATGGAAGGGCTTACAATTCTGGTACAAATTTTTATGGAAACTATATTCAGGACAGTCAGGAAAGAGAACAGGACATAGAATCGACTAATAATAAGGTACGTACTAAAATTTATTAAAAAATTCAATACATTATATATATTTTCATATTATGTGAATTTAAAGTCTTCATCCGATGTTGGTCCTTTGGTTATTTGGTTTTACATCGAGTTTCCGTAGAAATAAGTTAAATAATGATCACATTCACACTTCAGTAGTCGTAACGTAAAGGGGAAATATTGTAGAACATTTTTTTGAGATGGTATATGTTTAAGTAACTCTCAGTGACCGAGATCTGTTGCTTTATTAGAGTAACAAGAATCAATCTATGTAGGTTCAACACCATCTTTATTAGAATGTGATCTTGAATAAAAAAAAAATAATATTAAAAATACTTTGAAAGCAATAATCTGGAAAGATAAAAAATACGAATCATAATATTCTGAGCTTTGAACTAAACAAAGTTGTCCTGACATATTTTTTGACATCAGTAAAAATAACGAAGATAATTCAATTTAAAATAAACACCGTGCATAATAACCCATATTATGTATAGCATTTGTTATACAAAATCGTAATGAATAGCTTACGTATCATTATTGCTACCAGCCTGTTAGTATAGTCAGAAAATTATGAACGAATTTCAATTGAACCGTCGTATAATGAAAGGAATGGATACGAACAGTGGGGCCCGTATATCTATGGGCACTTGAAGAACGTTATAACTTTTTTTTTCAAATGGATTAAATGACTTGAATTTTTGTTAGATGTCAGAATAATTAGCTTATTAGACAATGACTATAATACCATTTTTTAATTTTATTATGACTTGAAATGACAAAAAAGTAAAGAACTGTAATGTTTTTCATCTTTTTTATCTTTGCCTATAATGAAAATCTAAAAAATGAAAAAAAAATAACCATTTTTGCTATCAATGTATAAAATCCGTAGTCTATTGATAATGATTTCTTTGTAACTTATAAGAGTTCCACACTCCCCCTCTATTATAAGACCACGTGCCAATAAATAGACGATTACATATGTTCAATATTCCAAATTGTGACAAGTCGATGATAACTTGTTCTGTAACTTGCATGACCCGTACCATTTTGTTATATACTTATTTGTAAAAAATGTGGTAGTGACAGGTTCGAGTAGCACATTGTTAAAAAATATAAATACAGTGTAAGTTGCGTGAGATTTTCTTATCTGCGTCCGTAACATGAACGTTTTCTTACGAACGCTACCTTATTCGAACGTTCTATTATTGTGTACATTGTAGTTTTCTTGTTAGGACATTGTATACAAACGCACGATGTTTTCGCATGGTTCTTTGGACTGAAATTATAGTCTTTTACTGAATTTACTATATCTGAGACAATCTACTACGTACAACACTGCTTCTTACGGAAGTCAGTAAAGATTTAATACTGGTTGACTCGAGAAAAAAAAACTAATTTTTTTCCATAGAAACACAAAAGACATTCGGGTACGAGTGTAAGATTTAGTGTCGACGTTCAAAATTCTATGGACGAACGTGATTTTCAACTGTCCTGAAAATTGTCTCTGGTCTCGAGACCTATAGTTGATTTATTGGTGGGTACTTTTGGCAAACACGTGCACATCTGGCATCTTGGTTCTCAGCTGAATAACGATCGACGTTTCGTAAACCATGCGATTCGTCCTTACGGGCCCGCTGTGGACCGTTCTCCCCCTCCCCACCCTCTTCCCTTGTTCGGTACCACTATGGGACACCCTCAAAATCCCTTTCTACCCCTGCAGACATCTACTTGGTTGGCAACAGACAACTTGCGACGTGATTGCCAGCATCGTTTAATCTCGATTTTCTATTTGCGAATCGTGTCACTACATTTCCTGAAAATCTTTCTATGCAAAAGTTGTCTGATGACCTTCGTTTAACTCTTGACACTTAAAAGGTTTTTTTTTATATACTATTGTTCAAATACCGTACAGTGTTATTACATATGTATATCAGCTTATTATATGATTGATTGCAGATATCGAATGTTCCATGTCCGTGGCAGTTCACCAGATCTGGTTACTCGGACGCTAGTTCACCGGTTACCGGATCTTCAGGAAGTAGCACGAATTCTCAGGGCTATGGTCAATCACCCGATGACCTGAGTGTTGATTCATTGATTAACAGTTTACTGCAAGTTGTAAATGGTGACAATTTTAATGGACTGACATCTAGACATTTCTCGCAAGCCAGGGACTGCGTAGATGCAATTGCCGACTCGTATTCTCCCCCTGTTCAATTTTCAGTAAGCATACACGAACTTATGCAATTATTATTACATAATTTATTATATTGCTTGAATATTTATTTAGAGCGTTGCGGCGAAATTCCCGGCCGAGATGCTTGATGTAGGTTCTTGCTTGTTCGTGATTCGGATGTTTGGTGCAGTTTGTTTCTTACTTTTGCAATCAGGATCGTTTTAATTTCAAATAAGATTACAAATAATCATTTGAAATAATGAGTTACTTTAAATACTTCATTACTTTCATTTTATAAATAGTATTTAACAAGTAATTTTATTTTTACTTTATCAATATGATTTTTTTAGTTTTAAATAGTTGTAAATAAAACAACATAATTTTACATGAAATGTTTGCTAGTTGATCGAATTAAAAATATAATTATAAATTATTTCTTTGACAACACAAATAGTTTAATATTCAATGGTTCGCGAAAATGTTCGAACGCTACTTAAAGCAGAATAACTTTTTTAAAAATAGTACTAACTATAAAGCACTTTAATAATACCGACTATAAGTTTTTAATTGGCTAACCATAAGTCTCAACATCGGTATGCGACATTGGCTCATATTGTTTGCAATAATAATATCTAGTTAAAATTGCTAGTGTGATATTTAATTTGATATTCGTATTCAGTCAGTTGAGACAACTCCAACGACGTTAGAACAGTTTTATGGGTATACAATAATTAACCGTGTAGAAGTGAATATTCCATTTTAAATAGCATGTGCAAAAGTAATGCATCCACTTAATAGGACTTATAAGCATTTAAGTATTTGTTCTATCGATTTATGTAAAATTTGTTTGTTTGCAGAATGCCGGAGACTTGACCCACGAAGATGAGAACAATCCGATGTTCTCTGAAATTCCAAGTCCTCCGATAATAAATATGCCGAATTTGACTTTGTTTTGCGATGTACATCGCGATGCTCAAAAATTTTACTGTCAGACGTGTAGTATACCATTTTGTAGCGAATGTGGAATTCAGCATCATCCGGGGCATATTACTGTGAATTTAATGGAGGCTGTAGATGGTGCAGGAGCACAAGCAAACGAAGTATTAAAAGAAGCAAGGCTTGGTATTTCAACTCTTACTGACGAATTAGATTCTGTACAGGTGAGCATATACGTAATTAAGAAGCATATAAGAATTTCGATATCTCTATAAAATTGATATATCTATAATATTATACGGGCTGTCCAAAAAGTGTCTAACAGTTCGGAAATGGGGAATACCTGAGGTCATTTCAAGCAACTTTCTCCTTTTATCAATGAGATTATTAACGAGAAACATTGACCATTAAAAAGCGAGACCGACTGACGCTGAGCGGCTGAGCTAACGAGCGGTTGGAGCCCAGTGCTGCTCATTGGCTCGGCCACCTTACGCCAACGGAGCTCGTCTCTCATTGGTCACTGCTTTACGTTAATAACTTGTTAACGATGCCTTGTTGAACATTTTTGTAAAGGAAAAAGTTACTTCAGATGCTCTCAGGAATCCCTCATTTCGCGATTGTGAGTGACTCTTGGGACCCCCTTTTATAGAAGGAATTTATACACGAACCTATATAATTATTTTTATATTTTAAACGCGCATGGACATACAATATATTCGTGTAATATTATTTACATCCCAAGTATATGTATACGATTTTGAGAGTTAAGGTTCACATTAAAAGACGTATATTGGCGTAAAAAATACTCAAGTTTACTTCGATATCTTAAAAAAAAATGAAATATATAAAATTGTAATAATTGCATTCGACCTACCTGTCTTTTAAATTGCTAAAATGGTAACTCGTATCTAGTCATCCTGTGTGCGTTGCTTACTGAAATAAGTAAACTGTTTATTACATTTCGAACTTTCAAAAGTAGCTGTATTGTTTTATTATTACTCACAAAGTATGATATAAAATTATCGGCAAAATATCTTCTAAAATCTGTAGATACATAATATACACGATGTTTAATTCGGAGTGAAATCTTTATTTATGCTTTAATAATGTGCCTCTACAGATAGCAGCTGAAATCTTGGAACAGAAAGCAAGACAAGCAACCACAGACTTGATGCTGTGCATAAGAAGGGTGGCTCTAGCTTTAGAAGCTAGAGAGAAAGATTTGCTAGGTAAAATTGAGAAAGCTAGGGTCCTGAAATTTTCTGCTCTAAAAGCAAGGAACGACGGACTTAGGAATGGAATATCTCGGCTAACTCGTGCTGCTAATAAACTAAGCGAAGCAATGGAGTCTAAAACGCTTGCCAGTAATCCATTAAAATTATTGCTTACTAAGGACATGGCTTCGGCAGAGGTAGTTATTAACAAATCAATAACTCTCAACTAACAAAATTAACTGTCACTAATGCATTGTGTAAGATTATTATTATTTTCGAATGAATTGCGTATGTTATAAATAATATGAAATTACCTATTAAAAACTTATACACAAGTTAACGCGGCACGTTTATTCAAACATGAAGCTTTGCTTGGTAAATGTTGGGACATGATTTAGATTCCAATTTTAAAGAGCACCTTTTGTTACTAATAACTACAATTTTTTATCGCAGTTTTCAAATTTTTGATTATCGGAAATTCTAAAGCTAATTGCTTCGATCGCTTATGTATTTATTAAACACATTGTGAATACTTGTAACATTGATATATTACATAAAGCAGAGAAATCTATCTAATATGTCCAGTTTAAATGAATATAGGCAATTATTTCTCTAAGCATTGCAAATATAAAGAGTTCGTTTTAGATAAATGTTGTATATCACCAAAAAAGATACACGTTCTGATGATAATGATTTCAGTTTTAATTTGAGAAAGACCAGTTCGAATAATATATTTATATATTATATTTGCATTATATTTGCATTTCACATAAGCCATTATCAAATTATCAAATTAATTATCAAATATTAAATTATCAATTTCATACTATTTTGTTTGATCACCAGAGAGTTATTATTACTAAACTACAGGACCTTTTATGCAAAATAGAAATTGTCTTCGAATTGCTTTTGCATAGTTCTTTTTGCATAATTTTAGTATATTGAAAACAATATAGACGATATAATATATTCTGAAATTTATTTAATTATTCTACAGGTTTGTTTTACCTATTCATTTTTTACTCGTATTGTCATACGACATTTATTTGAAATATTTCTTTGCATTTCTGATGCTTAGAGAGATATGCAGGTCATACGTTAGTTCAATATTTTTATTAATTATAGGTTTTCCAGATACGTCAGAACCGACAATGTCTTCCCTCGCAAGAAGAAAATTGGATTTCTTTCAACGCCATAGATGGAAGTATACTTAACGCTATCGCGAATTTAGGAGCTGTTGTAGTAAATAACCCGGGTCCCATAGGCGACCGTCGAGCAGTGAGAGGTCGAGGAAATTCACCGCTGCAATCATTTCCTCGACAAATAGCTTGCGTTAATCCTACTCCCTTACCCCGAGGAAGACCAGTACCCTCAAATACCTTTCCTGTTACTGTTAGAATAAATCGTGGTTCAGAAGTCTCCGTAAAGGCAGTGAAGCCATTTAAAATTCTTGGAAATGATGGCGATGTACAAGATAATCTTTGTCGACCATGGGGCATAGCGTGTGACAGAGAAGGTTACATAGTGATCGCTGACAGATCGAACAACCGCATTCAGATATACGGGCAAGACTTCGTTTTCTTAAGAAGATTTGGTAGTCATGGCACTGCACCAGGACAATTTGATCGACCGGCTGGCGTAGCGGTTGATGCACGGCGTCGTATAATTGTAGCAGATAAGGATAACCATCGTATACAGGTGATTATTGTAACTAGTGTTGTACAGTTTGATGAATTGGGCTTAGAATAAGTAGGGAACGTGAAACAAGGATCGCTCAGAGAAGAACATTTCGAACAAGAATGAGTCGCTGAAGAGCAGCCACTAAATTAGTAAAAATTTGTGTTCATTCATTCTTCGCTACGAAGTTGCAGTATTAGTTCAACATCTGGAAATGAGAAGCAAATTTAAGTTCAACGCGACTATAATATGGGAATACAGTCTAAAAGTAGCACTTCCAGCAATCTCAACTTGAATGAAAACAGAAATAGCAAACTATCGCAAATTCGAATTTAATAGTCTACAACAATGTGTCTTTCGCGTGACCTTGAATTAAAAAAATTATCTTTTTTCAACCATTCCAATTTACTGACATGCTGGATTAAAATATTAGTGCGATAGTTGTAACGATGATTTGAAAATGTAACTCGATTGAAAATATTATTGACAGTAGCACGAAAATTTAACTATTTTTACTATTTTACTTTTACTATTTTTGCTTTTCGAAAATGAACATGAACCCAATGTCATTTTTTTCATCGCAGAGATAATTTTTAAGCAATTATAAAGTAACGCGAATATCACTTATAAATATTTATACATGTTTAAACAATATTTGAAGAGAACAGGATGCCTTTGAAGTGTCAAGCGATGTTTGCTTCTTACTATATTAACTTAATGTAGTGTCGGGTCGTATTGAAAGTTTTCAAAAGACCAAGTTGAAATTTGCATAAAATAACATTTGATATTATTATTTTAGGTATTGACAATGGAAGGCCTATTCCTTCTAAGTTTCGGTGACAAGGGGTGTCGGTGTGGACAGTTTAACTATCCATGGGACGTGGCAGTAAATTCTGAATGTCAAATAGTTGTATCTGATACAAGAAATCATCGTGTCCAATTGTTCAGCCCAGAGGGTGTGTTTCTACGGAAGTACGGTTACGAGGCTGCGCCGAATATGTGGAAGTACTTCGATTCTCCGCGTGGAGTAGCGTTTAATCCAGAAGGCAATGTTGTTACAACAGATTTTAATAATCATAGGGTAGTAATTATTGATGCTGATTTTATGCATGCTAGAGTTTTCGAATGTAAATGTACAGACAATTCAAAACAGTTCCTAAGACCACAAGGTTTAGTGATCGATGACGATGGTAATGTTATAGTAGCTGACTCTAGAAACCATAGGGTACAAGTATTTGATTCAGCTGGTGTATTAAAATGGAGATTTGGCAACTTTGGAAAGGGTGAAGACGAAATGGATAGACCATCGGGCATTGCTTTGCGTCCCGATGGTAGAATTGCGCTTGTAGATTTTGGTAATAATCGCGTCCTTATTATTTAGATCGGTTTATTCATTTATAAGACTAAGATTTTATACACGTTGAATGTGCAACAGTGATGAAAAAAGAGAAAATAAAAAAAAATTACAAAACGTTGCTGTTTTCCTCGATTTTAGTAATAAGCGTGTGACGCTAAAACTCATGGAACAAGCGTTAGAGGCAATATTTTCCTACTTATTGTACATAATATAGAAATCCGTGTGGGTTCCTTTCGAAGCGTCGGGTTTTCACACTTTGAGTGCCAAGCAATAAGTACAAAATGAACTTTTTGTTCTGAAGTCATATCGTTATAAAAGATTGCCATGAAAAGAGATTATTTTCACATTATTCATATACAATTATTATATGTCTATAAATTTGTGATGAGCGCAAAAGAACGTAATAGAACTGAGAGTGATTACTTTAGTATTGTCTATCTTACAAAGTAACAGAGAATTATAATAAATGATAGGGTAACATAGTCCATGTCTTCGAATTTCGATATTGTATTCTATTTATTTTTTATCGTTAACGCAGTTATGACGTATTTTTATTATTTTATCAGATGACAATTGCGCATAGAAGGCAAAATATATTGACATTATAACGTAGTAAATTACATTCCTTATCTCAAAATGGTAAAAACATACAGTAGAACTGGAAAGTTGAAAGTAATGCAATAAAACAACGATGAGGAAATGAACAGTAGCAAATAAACTAATTCTTTTAAAATAGCAAAAATGAAGAACGCTATCCTATATGTTTTGATAGAAACATAAAATAAACGTCAATTTAATTAATGTAATATTCAAATTCAATTTATTGTCACACTTGCCAGCTATATCAAACTTCGTTTCATGTTTGCTTGCATTACTTTACATAAAAATAATATTATCGATCGAGAGTTACGTATGTTATACAAATTTTGATATTACTCATTAACGAAACGCAGAGTTTTCTTTCTTTTACGTGTACATGTACGTGGCCGGACGAAATTCAAAAGCAAAATGAACAGTATACAATACTATTGTGACCAGCGTCGTAAAATGCTAACTATTTGTATAAATTAATGATATTCCTGTCTCCTGTTAAATATACAAGGAGAATAAAATGCAATTTGATGTTAACCATAGGCATGTGTGCATGATCGTTGTATCTAAGAGTTTCTTTATGAATTCATCCATCCGAAAAGGAAAGGAAACTACTTTGGAAAATGATTGTATGTAATAAGGAGGAAAGTAACAAAACAATTCAAAAACCGGATATGAAAGATAAAAATGCAAAATAGATTACAAGAAAATTTCTCCTGTTAATAAAACGCTATCAATTTAAAGAAAATTAATATAATATTTTGACATATCACGATTTAAAAATGCATTTTCCATTTGCATTATGGCAATTTAGAGTAATTTATAAATTTGCATAACATATTTTTGTATCTATAATACAAATGATATTTTTTACACTTATTACCATAACTCACTCTTTTAAATTTTATTCTGCATGTTGCCGACTAATATCAATAGTATCATCCTTGTTATTACAATTATTGTTTACATCAAGTAAATGATTTAATTTGATGACATTTGCTGTGAGCAAGAATGAGTTTTTTTTGTAATTGATAAGATTTAATTTTGATGTTAAACTGACTATGAAATATTAGTTACATTTGCACGATATAAGACTGAACTAAGACTGATTTAATACAATAACAGATTTTGTTTCTCATTTATTTGTACACAGTAATTAAAAAGTTAAAAAATTTGTTTGACTTTCTATATCTTCAAGTTACGTTCAAACCAATGAAGAATAATTAAAGAGCTTTATTTAGTACTAAAGGTATTTAATAATTTTTAGTACTGGTTTCTTAGTTTTTTTAGTACTAGCTAAAGGTATTTAATTATTCTTTAGTTACGTAAAGATAATAGGAATACGAATAATTTTATTGGCCTACTTTAAGAAGAACATACGATTGTATTAGTCGACTTATAATTATTTTTGAATAAATAACATCTGTTAACAAAGCAATTACACGAATGTAATGTTGTACACTTCGATAGTCAATCAATAAGAGTATTATATTTGTCTCTTCTTTTAATCTCACATTTAAACAACCACAAATCATATCATTGTAATGTGCAGAAATATCTTCTGAAGTATAGATATATCATTTTAAAACCATACACTTGACGTTTAAAGTACTAATTTGTGTACATAAAGATTTGTTGCTAATAGTAATTGAAATTCTAACTACTGAAAATGTTTCTACACAGAAGAATGTAACACTGATTTTTTTCATATTACATATGATAATAACCTTGACCATAGCATAAAATAATTTTCCAAAGAAAGCTATGGGCTTATCAAATATGTTTTCTTTGCTACGCTGTGTTAACACACAAAAGTTAAGTATAAAATTCACACATCCAGCTCAAATATTATTATGAAAAATAGTGATATTCAAGGTGTCTTCAGATAAGTGGAATTAATATGTAATTCAATATAGACATAATATCTGATAGTGGTACAAATTACATTTCTCCTAGTATTTACAATATAACAAGCTATCAGATTTCACAAAAAGGATAATACTGAACAGTTTCCTCTTATTTCCTCTTTTATTTTAATATTCAATTGCTTTTGTGTATTGTACTTTCTAAAGACACCATGCATATATTTTAATAGGCCAGTCATCAGGTGCATATAAATATTTCCGGCAAATATGTGGCACAAAAATTAATAGCTTAATATAAGATGAGAGCAGGGAATAGATATCAAGCACTGCACGTCCATTTTCAGGAAAATTCATACACAAATTTAATATTGTGTAAAATATTAAATTAGTACAAAATTCTGTTGTGGATTCTGATATGTACAACAGAACTGGATACTGTAATGAATTCAATATTATCCACGTGTGTATAAAATCTATGGAAATATAGCTGATACATATGTGTACTGTATAAAAGTAAAGTACAACAAGACTTACATCCAAGAGATATAGTAAAATACATTGTACTCGGCAAATGAAATATTCTTCTGATAAAAATAAATTGATTCTTGGTATTTTGCGGCTTTGTCTTTATTAACCTTTTAATGAACAAAAATTGTTGCACTGTCGTGTTGAAAATGGAACGTACTGTACATGTTATAAACGTAATGTATACATTTTTTTTTACTGTACATGTTATAAACGTAATGTATACATTTTTTTTTACTAATAAAATAAACTGTCGGTTACTTGTGATAGATGAAGACAATGCTAACATTGGATAAATTGGTATTTGACATGCTTCCTTGTAACGCTTCCGAAGATATTTAAATATTAATCCAATGAGATTATTGAGTTGAATTTTTCTCGTCGTTTACAATTTTTCTTGGAGGACGTATTATTTTTTTGCGTCTGAAAAATATTTTGCGTTAGTTACTTTTATGATATCAATTATTCTAAACTATTTATAAATAGCTAATTGGAAGATATTCGGGAATAGAGAATGTTTACAAGATTGTGGTTTGTCATGCGAAATGAAAATTATCTGCAACAATTGGAAGAAATTCAGGACATATTGAAGTTTCTTTTTCTTTTCAATCATCGTGATATGTTGAAAACAAAAACAATGACGAATACCTATAAAAAAAAATGTATTTCAAAAAAGATAAAATTGTTGTAGAATAGATCTTTGAAGATTAGAAAAAATTAAAAAGGTTTGCAATAGCTTTTGAAGTCTCCTGCTATATATGAACTATAAATTATTAGTTACATTTATTATAAGTGAAAATCTTTATGGCATAAAGTGTATAGTGTGAACGAAATTTCTAGTTAAATAAAGTTCTTGCACGCTAAACGTTTCTGAAGCATTTTGATGTTAGTGTAGTTGAAGTTATCGCAGTTTGTTACAGAGAAATTTTTGACAGTTGACGATCTTCATGATAATTCTATAGACATCTGAATATTCCTGTCCTACTAAATAGTCTAATAATAGCCCACTAAGTAGTTTTTTTCTTTATTTTTACGCGCCTCGATAAAAAATGGCGGCATTTTCGTTGACTACTGTTTCCGTAACTTCCATTTTACTAGATATACCTTAAATATTCTTTATCCTTCTGTGAAATATCATAGAACATACCTTATGTACATTCGCGAAATTACGATCGCAATTACAGTCAAAATCAATGCAAGAATTATAGCAAGTACAGTAACGTATTTTTCATCTGGCAACCAGTGGAAAAGAAACCGCGTTGCTTGATCTTCCATTAAATGTGATCGCCAAGTTGGAGGACCTAAAACTGGAACGGTAGAAAGAAATGAAACGTATAAAAGCATACGTTTACTATTATTAATCATTTGATTAATATATATTTATTTATTAACTTGACATTTATAACATTAATATTCGAACACTTTTTAACACGTAATAACTTTTCTAAGATTGGACTAAACAATTTTATCTTTTTAGATGATGGAAGGACTAGTATACTATACTAGGAAATTACTAAATTACTACATTACAAATTTGTTATTACTTGGAGTTATAAAACAAAATAAAAAATTCTCATTTTTTAACTTATTTAATTTACTGTAACGAAAAATAAGGATCAACGCGCTTTGTGGATTTGGGAAAATTATACGCATACTGAAAATTTCATCGAACTCGATTAACGAAAAATCAAATTACAATTGTAAAACTGTAGATTTAGCACACTTATTGGTTGAAAGTGTTAACAATCGGGACAAAACTGCAATTTTTGTTTTAATTGCTTATAGTTTATGCTAAGATCAATCGATTTTCATGAAATTTTCGACATGTACATAAGTTACCGAGATTTACAAAACGCATTATTTAAATTTTGGTTATAGACTCTTAGATTAAAAATATTGAAAAATGAGAATATTTTCTTTTCTTTTGTCATTCTAAGCAAGAGCAAAATTTATAAAAAGCATTCCAGTTATGTTCTAATAGATTAGTTAATCAGAAAGTTTTTTTAATCACAAGTTTACTAAAATTTTATTGTTGTATAATATATAAGCCGTTTATTTTAAAAGTGGTGTAATTCCATTTTTTAAAATGAGATACCACATAATTTGTGATTAATTTAATGTAAACTTTTTATTTTTAACTAATAACTTAAAAAATGCTTTGTCCAATTTAACCAATTTAAAATTTATCAATAAAAGTAATTGTGTAGCGATTTATTACGAAGGTGGAGTAAATCCAATTCTCATAAATATAGATGACAAGCATTAAGAAAAAAGGAATTATAAAGCAATGTAAAAAAAGAAATAAATTTATTTTATGCAAAATGAAACGAGAAAATTTCGTTTTAACAAAAAATCTACCCTAACACAATTCTAGAAAAGATACAAACGGCGAAAAGGTAAATTGGTTAAAAATATGTTGAATGAAGTTTTGCAAAAGTACACCGTATACTATTTTATATAAAACTTTGATGAAATTTGAAATAATCGTCTTGGTGCTTTTGTATAATAATATCAAACTTATTATATATAAAAAATATGAGGATATGGAGCAGTTATTACCTTATACATGTATACCTCCTGTGCATTGTAAATGTTTCAAAACACTGTCGCCTAGACCATAAATAAATAACAGCAATATTTTATGTTAAGTTTAATCCTATCTTATTTCTTCTTGTCATTTATAATTAATTGACTAATTATGAAAATGGTTTAATTTTCTCGAAACAACAGAAAACGGACTTGTACCACTTTTAAAATAAACATTCTACTGTAACATCAACGTAATTGTTAGATACCTTTAACAGATATCATGTTCGTTGTCCAAACAAAGTTTAAATCTGTCTGCTTGACAACACACTGCCACAGTCCCTTGTGCGTGCGATTTACTTTTAAGATGTGTTCAATATTCGCTGCGACAGGAAGCGTGATGCCATAATCTTTCCACTTCTTGTTCTGCACTAACCAAGTCACTTGGAGGTCCGAGTAGATGTGACCCAGGATAGCACAGTGACACATTACAGTCATGCTCAGGGTTTCTCTTATGCGTACGTTCTCCCTCGTTGGTATTACCGCCAAACTGATGACTTTGAGAATTGAATAAGTCCCATCGATACGTCGCAAAGTAAGCGCATATACACCGGAATCGTTTACCAAGGTCTTCCTTATTTCTATACACATGTACAAACAGACGTGTTATTATCACGTTCTTATGTTCTTGTGTATGCATGAGTAAAATTAAAAAGTCAACGACTTTCGATCGAAAAGTCGTTAACATTTGAACTGCTGTAACTGGTTTAAGAGAATCGTACATGAACTTTTAGATGGCCGTCATCAGGGTGGAATCTTTCCTTTTAATATCATTACAGAAAAAAACTTGACAGAAATGAATAAAACTCTGTATAGACGTTTGAAGTAGAAAAAATGCAATTTTTTAGCGAAGTTACAGCAGTTCAAACATTAGCAATTTTTTGATACAAATTTTGTTATCCCTTAATTCTGTTCATCAATGTATTAGTGATTTTAAAATAGTTCTTGCAATCGCATTTACAAGATTTATTTATGCATTTTACAATATCAGTTAAAAATATTTGGGATTAGAAAGTGTTACAATTATTGGCACTGACTACTTTAAAACGTAGTCGAATTTCAAAGAGATCGTCAAATGGTGATCACGTAGGGGGCCATTTTGACCATCTGAGATGAGGAGACGTGTATGGTCTTTAATTAGTACTAGTTGCGCTATAGCAGATACAGAACAAAAGAAGCTTTTTGAACTTTTATTATCAATCTTTTCTATCGATTTTTCAATATTGTAAGCTTAAGAAAAGTAAAAGATAACAATTTTTGGTTGGTTCTATTACAGACCACAGCCACAAGTGTACTGCACGTGCACTTAAATTTTGAAGGCAATCGGTTCAGAAAATTTTGGAATATCATAGTCACAGTTTCGAAAAACATACTTTCGAGAAAAATACATTTAAAAATAAAAATTAAATTCATATTGTGGATAATCAATTAGCTGTAATTTTCTTAATTTTAAGGATTTAGACTAAGGTCTTGCAAACGTATTTCTCAACTTATATACATCAGGAAAATGTTAAAAAATCGATTTTTCCAAAAATCCACACTAGAATACCCCTGTAAGATCTTACAATTGTAGTGTGTGAGTGTCCTGAATTATAAAGATTGAGAGAGAATTTGTCGTCGGTCGGTCGGGATAGCTTAAATGGTTGAAACCGTGTCCCGGCAAGCGAACGATCCAGGTTCGAATCCTGGTCCCGATTTATTCAATCGGTCGATTCCATTTTCTCCCTACACATTTCAGAAGTAGGGCTATGTCAAGGTTGTCTAGAATTTGTTTGTAAATTGGGGTATCAATTCAGATCCATGGTCGACGACGCCCATAATATATCAGGAATAGACCGAGCTTTTAATATAAAGTTGTGTGTTTAGTTCTTCGGAATTGTGTAAGGGCTTGTGAGAAAATTTGTCGTCGATTGACCGCGGGATAGCTTAATTGGCTAAAGCAATCGCCCGGCAAAGAGATACGGCTTCGAATCCCGGTTTTCGATCTATGTATATCCGCGATCGATCGACTTATTTTTTCCTACACGACATACCGATATTGTCATTTTTTAATTCCACTCTGTCGATTTCTTCCTGCACAAAAATTCCGTTTAAAGACCACTGCAATTCAGAACGAGGAGATTCTTTACTGATCAGTTCAATAATATCTTCGTCCGACATAATTGTCACGGGATGAGATTCTTTTACAGTTAAAGCCGTGTAATTTCCTCGGATTCTCCGGTTAATTAGAGTTAAGGTATCTATTACAGAAACGCAATTTGCATTCGTCATTTATTTGTTATTTATTATCATTCCTTACAAAAGGAACTAATGATCGTGGAAATCGCTTTTGCAATGAGACTGGATATTTTTTTTTATATTAGACAAGTACTGTAACTTTAAGCCTCTCTCGATTCGAAAATGATTTCCATGATCGTAAGTTCCTCTTGTCAGTGTTATTTCATAAAATGTTTTCTTCTTCTCTTTCTTTTGGAATCTTTGTGTCCATGTTTACCTTGCGTTACATCGCCGCAGAGAATCTCATTGCAACGACCGACCATAGTATGCGGCCCTACGCATGGTTCACCTTTGACATTGGGAGCTGGGGAATTGCAAAGTCGTTTTCTAGTGCCTGTGCCACCATTGCAGCTTACGCTACACGCCCACGGTCCCCATTCCGACCAACCACCATCAATTGGAGGTCCATCTATATCTATAAATACCAATATATCTAAACGATTCGAAATGAGGATGTGTTTGACATCAACCTCTAGCACTACAATTATTCTCTCCTTTGTTCTGTGACTTTTGATTCGATTTCTAAATTTCGATAACAGAAGCATCGAAGTTTGTTTCGATTTGGAAGAAATTAATAACATTTTTATTTAGTTGACTTTGAATGAAATCTTCGTCGCGAGGTTCACTCGTTATAGTGCAAGGGTTTCAAGCACGACCGAGAAACAATTACTCTTACCCATTGGTAGACAGTTTACAGACCATGTAATCCACCCACCAGGATCAACTCCGATTGAGAAGAAGTAAAACAAAAGAGGACTAATGTGTTCGTAATGAAATACTTTTGCATCATTACAATATACGTTGATAATATTTCCAAACCACCTGCAACGGAGACGAAATTATAAATCGATACAAAAAAATGTTATATTTGAATTAGTATATTTTCGCATGGAAATATTCTCTTGAGTATATCGTGAGTAAATCGATTTCAATTTTATTCGTTTAGATTGCCGATTTCTAATAGTATGCAACGATTAATTTCACTGACCAGGGACAGTGCAGTTGTAGATATATTCCTCTTTTTACTAGCTGCGACGGTAGGCCAGCTAGTAAGAGGAAGAATGTAGCTCACAACGGTGTCTTCTCATCGCGTGAAGATTAACTTAATCCTACTTCAAATATTACGTTCATCATGTTACATGCGTAATTAAACGATCGGTATTGAAATGGATTAAACACAATGGTTAAAAAATATTTTTCACTCGATACAGTTTTACTCGCTGCCCTTTTAAATCTTACCTTATAGTTATATTAGTCCACGAATTAGTCGTAAATAGCGGCACGGATATCTTTTGTCTGTGATAGATTGTTACATTAGGATATACATTTCTCGTGAACAATATCCAGTGATCTTTCTCGCTAAACGTTAATGCATAAAATCTGTAAAAATACGAGCTTTATAAAAACTTCCATAGTATTTTAACGAAATCCTAACTTCAGCACGCCTCTAATGAATAAACATCCCTGCGACAATCTGCGAACAATAACCAGCATAACCACTAGCCGCAAAATAGAATTGGGTATTTATATAGGTGTAACTTAAATCAAAGTTTAATTGCTAAGTTCATTTAACTGTTATATAATTGAAATCAATTTATGAAATAAGTTACGTAGGCAAACATTTCGAACAATTGTTAGATAAAAAACTGCGCTATAGTTTCAGCCTCTCAACAATTAAAATTTAAGTTTGTGTTAAATTTAAAGAAATTTAATGAAAAAAAATTCGATCATCGTAAAATAGAAGGAAATACTACTAATCTGAAGAATTATTGATCTTGTAAGAGTAAGCATGTGATGCGGCGTTTCTCATTGCAGCCATAGGAATATCTCATAAATTATTACAAAAAGTACGATTACGTTAAGCAAATAGATTATTCAGACTGATAACCTTGACGACATACTAGTAGATCAAAGTTAAGGTCATCGGCGAAGTATCTCTTAAAATGAACAATATTGATAATTTTAAGAGGTGCCGTAATAATTAATTGTATACACTTTACGGAACAGATAATCTTTACCCTGGAATTGCAGGTAACATAAGCAGAGGTATATTAATTCTGCCTTCTCCGCGTAAATGAAATGTTACTTGTTCTGGACGTAACACCTCTTTTTTGCTCCATGCAGATATTGATAAAATTTTAGCGTACCGGTCTGTTTTCGTGTTTTCGAGAGGACAACCTATTATGTCCAGATAAGAATTCAAAATTACTCTAGGATCAAACGCAAGTAACGCATTCGATATATGTAGAATTTATAGCTCGATTCAACCGCGAAATAAATAAAATTTTAAATGATATTATTTTTAACAACATTTTATATTTTCCATTATGGTAACAGTTTAGTCATGCTAACAGGAATCTACATAACATAAAATATTAAGAAATAAGTAGAATTACTGAAATTCTGTTTTTGCGGTCTTCTGAAATCATCTTAATTCGTATCTTTTTCTCAGAATTTGGAAAGTGATTAAATTTGCAATATAAACTAAAAAAAAAATTTAGAAGGTAAATTTTGAGGCTTTAGCGTTGACTTGAATTTAAAAATGTTTTAGAAAGTAGTTTTTCATACGTTAAAATTAGCGTCGAACGTAATAGAAACGTTTTGCATGTCAATTAAACGCGTTGTGTGACCTGAATATCCTACACAATTCTGTGTTCTTGTTGAAATAGTGTTAATAATACAATGCGTTTAAAATCTACCTGAATCTTGATCAAATGCAAGACCAATAGTTCGTCCTTTTTCACTGCTATAGTAATAGTATATTGGCAGAAAGGTCGTTGGTGGATCCTTATGACTCCATTGAAATAATGGTGTAGGTTCTTCTTCATAATAAAGTAAAATTTGTCCTCGAGGGATACTGATTGTAAATGTGCTCCATTTTCCCAAAAACAGCAAGTGCGGCAAAGTTCTCATTTTGACCAATTCAACGGCTATGAAGACAGTTAAAGTTTTATAGAAATTAATCAATAATAAAAGGACAATTTTTCTTTCTCTTTGAAGAGTTTGACATTTCACATGACACTACCTAAGACAACAATTTTCAATATATACTCCTTAGGAGCTTTAACTATAAAGTATAATAATTTTTGTGACAAAACAACCCTCACAGAATCATTATGTTCTGTTTTGAAATCGTCAAAATATAATTTCATATTAGAACGTAAAAATAGATTGAATGGTAATATACAGGATGTCTAAAAATGTTGCAAGCTTTTGAAGGAGGTAAATCCTGAGGTTTGTTGTAGCAACTTTATCCTTAGCGAAAACATTCTTCGCGACTCCATTAACGAGTTACTAATGAAAAACAAGGACCAATCAAAGAGCGAGAACACTTGGTTTCTGCCATCGCAACTAATGTATCGTCTCTCTTGTTATCACGTTAAAATTCATCCGTAGTACTCGCTCTATGATTGGTCTGTGTTTCTCGTTACTAACTCGTTAACGAAGCCGCAGAGAACGTTTTCTCTAAGAAAAAAGTACTTCGTCATATCCTTCTGAATCTTGTCTTTGAAAGACTAAGGACACTTTTTGGGACATCCTCTATAGCGTTATGGTTACCTCGAGTTTCCGACTCGTAATAAAGTAACACTTTCTCGTTGTTCAAAGCTCCTATCTTCAGAATATAACGTGACTTAAAACCGTCGTCAGCTGTAAAGACAAATACAATGCAATCTGGTTGATCCGGTTCCCAAGTTTTTACAGCAAATCGGAATCCTTCAAAGCGGTATTCAGGTAGAACATATAAACGTCTTCCTGCAGCATCGCCTCTGATAAGAATTGTATACTCTTCTAGAAATCATATACGATAGTTATCTGCCAAACGTTACGAAGAACAGTGTATTGAAAATTAAGAAATAGAGTGAAATAGAATGTGGTTTGATTCGAAATTAAAAAATGACCTATGTGTAACAAAACATTTAGTTGCAAAGGTTGAAGTTTATCGGAGACTGTCTATTAATTCTACAAGTAGTTGGAATTTCGTATAAAATAGTTGTATAGTAATGTTTGTAAGGAGTAGCTCCTCAATCTGTTTATGACCATTAATGCAATAATTAGAATAGATATACCTGCATACGCAGCTTTATGTGAATACATTATCGCAGAATTGTGACAGCCTTTATTAAGATAGCGACATTTTATTTGATACTTTAGATTACCAAAATAATACATTTTACTTGACAGTCTAAATTATCAAAATAAAATATTTTATACTTTAGATCACCAAAATAAAAATACTTTATTTACTGAGTTACTTATAGGAAATATTATTTCATTTAAATCGCGAAGAATCTATTATTTAAAATAATATTTGTAATCTTTTTTCTATACGTGATACTCAGCTTTCATTTTTTTAAATTCGGTACCTTTCCTTCTTCTATATAAGGGCAATTTTTTCTCTCCTATTCGTTATAACAAATAAAATTGTTGCGATGCGCTAACTTGATTCGAAAGAATATTTAAAAAATGATACTTGCCACAAAATTTCGCGTAAATTCGAAATCGTGTTAATCGTGAGAACACTGTGAATGTAATTTAAAATTGATGGTAGCGTACCTGATTTCTCACAGTCTCTAACGTTGCAAAGATCTTGTGGCACCAGAGGGTCTGTGGTGTAACACCAAGTGCCGGCAATATTTCGCGATGGGTTTCTACAAAAATTGCTAGCGTTTTTAGCAGCACCGTCTGGATACAGACTGTCGTTGAAGTGTTCACGTATAACCGGTTTCACTGAGATCATTTTTGACATAGATTTTGCGGTGTATTTTGGAGTAGTCGGACTTTCTGGAATATCGACCGAAACCATTCCATATTGATCCGACAACGGTTTGTGCGGTTTCACACGGGATGGCCTTCGCGTGCGTTGCGAAGTTGTGGGTATACTCGTGAATTCTTTATCCGATTCCGATAAAAAATTGGAATCAGCTTGCCAGTAGTCGCAGCTAAGACCAGAACGTGTTTCCGACAACGTTCCTACGTAATCGTTCGCAGTTCCAGCCATGCGACACTCTAGGAAACGTAATATTAAAATATAATATTAAATATTTTTTATGCTACTCGATTGCCGAGTTAATTTTAACCCCGTAGAAAAGAATTGCAATTTATTTCATTAAAACTAATTTTCTTTGCTATATTTCTGTTTTTATTGTTACTATTAGTAGATACTTAACGTGTCTTACTGTGTAAAGAGTTTAAGTAACACATGCACGGGTATTAATGAAACTTGGTAATTGCGGACAAGAGATGAGATTTTCATGTTATATTTGATGCTTCCATTTGAGGAATTTAAATAGTTTAAGATTAGAATTGAGATTATTGTTGACCTTTTATGCGTAGAAGTTCAAACATCTCACCTGACGATCTACAAAATCGAACAGGACAGTACTGTTTTGAAATGGGCGTGGTTTTCCAAGGTATAAACGCATAACAATAAGGACCATTCGAATCTCGGGCGGGGTTTCTACACTTGTTTAATGCTTTCAAAGCGGACCCATCAACAAATTTATCGTCGTGCTTGTCTTCAGTTGGAATCTTGTAAAAAACAATTAACAATAACAGGGCTAAGCATGAAAAACATTTGAATAATAATTGTAAGTGGAAGAAGAGTTTAAGAAGATCAATTGTTTGATTAATTTTTATGTAAAACTTAGGGGTCCTAGGTAACTTATACACGCAGTATTACTGTACTCACACAGTAAAAATATGTGCACGTGTATATAAACATACAAGACGAAAAAGGTTCTAATTTCACGCTAAATTATCAAATTTCATAAATTAGGCTATGATAATTCTTTTATAATAACATTTGCATCATAATGAACTAAATGAGAGTAATTCGTTTATAATAGCGAAGTAGCTGAATTATCATAAATAAAGTGATGGTATCGTCTACAACAATACTTGCTAGTAACTGCCGAGATATTCTACTGTAACTTTAGATGTCACTTTAAATATTAGATTTTACGTTACTCACTTCCTTTGAACTCCATGGAATACAAGGAACTTCATTGGCACTTGTCCATTGTTCACCTTGGTACATATACTGTGTCAAGTCAGATATACAGTTTGGTGGAGAAGGAATTTCTACAGCATCGGTGGCTGTAAAAATTCGTATTAAAATTCGATATTTTAATTTATTGATGACAACAAGTATAGTATGAGCAATCCAGAGAGCAACTAAATCTATCATCATTTTGCCGGTACTTATTACACAACGCATTTTTTAAATTATTGCCATAGGTTTAGATAAAAATAAATAACAAAAATATAGAATAATCTATTTTTCTTTCATTTCAAGTAATAGCAAAAGTTACGAAAAGGTATTATAGTTATTGCTCAATAGGCTAGTCTTTCTATTATTTAAGTCATTTAATTCAACTTTAAAGAAGTTGTGTCGTTTTTCAAGCGTCCTGAAGTATATAGCCGCCACTTTATAATCCTCACGCAACAGGAAGGCACTTCTGTGTTTACATTCTCCATCTTACTAACTGCAGCAATGAGGCAGGCCTTAAAAGGGGGAATGTGACCATAGAGGTATCTTCGTGTCGTGTAAGAACTATACACAGTCTACCCGCTAAAATTTGTCGATCAATCCTACGAGTATAGAATGATCTAAAAACTTTTTATACCTCGTTCATCTGAATTAATATATTAATAATAAACCACTATACTGCTATTACTATATTATAACTACCTTCTGGAGAACAGTATAATGCCCAGAACGCTATAGATTTTTCACTTCCAATGCTGAACCATCTTAAAGTAGAAAAGAAATTGTTGTTTATGTAAAACAGTTCGATAGCTGCTTTGCCCTTGTGATAAAATAAGCGGAAATGTTCTCCGAAAATGCTAAAAGGTATAGATTATTGATAGCAAACAATGTGCAATCGCCTGCTTATATTCTATCTACCAACCTGATACTGAATTCTTTCCAAGACCAAAAATCAAGAATACCTTTGCTTGGAATTTCTTTTAAATAATGCTTTGTCGAATTTTCTTCTTCTTCGTATGTGAGTGTCGCAATATCTTTACCTATCGTTACCTGTATCAAATAAATTGCGCGAATTTAGTCTAAATATGCACATGTGGTACAAGTTAGTCCTCTCGCGACGAAAGTTTACATATACCCCCTCTTATTAGCTGTAACAGTGGGGCAGTTAGTAAGAGGGGGAATACGTAAACACAAAGGTGCTTTGTTGTCGCGTGATAACTATTATTGCGATCGAAACTCACTTGTACTATAATGTATAAATTAATTAGTAGTAACTATAGAATTAAAATAATTCTTACAATTTAAAACATTAGAAAGACTGAAAGAATAGAGAAGTACCATTACTTTCGTCTCACTAAAATTATTATAGAAAGAAAGAAATTCTAAAATGGCTCCTGGTTCTGATAATACATGGATATTAGATTCTGTAGCTCTTTCTAACTAAAGAGCAAAATATATTTATTTGCACTTTATTGTGTAATACTTAATTAGTATTTAATTATTTATTATGAAAACAGTTATTACCGTAATACATGGGTACTCCAATTTGGGAGTTTGATATAATCTTATAGAAATATCTTGACCAGCACGAACAAAAGTTCGAACGTCATTTGTATCGTTACTTTTTTCCATGGTCCATACTCTGGAATAATTGGTTCCGAACGTGGTATGGATTTCACACTCTGGAAGAAATCTAGATTAGACTTTACATTAATAACAAAATATATTTATGACTATATTTAAAACATCGCTTGGTCTTGAATACAAAATTGTTGTTATTTATGATTAAAAAATAGATTGCCAATTAAGTGGATAACAGATGGGTACGTACAGGGTGAGTTAGTAAGAAAACTATGATCTACTTCATTTTCCTAAATTATTTATGGGGAGGAAGAATTTCTGTTGTGAAAAATGAATATGGAAAATGGATCTTCCTGGGACAATGTTTTATAGTTATACGTTTTATAAAATTCGAAGCACTTAATTACGTTGAAGTTACATTGTACACTGAGTAAAAGGCATGCTGGTGACATTGGACAAATTCTGAGTAACAGTTATAATAGTACAACTGAAATATAGAATATAGTATTAACAATTTGTTTAATATTTGGAAAATGTATATAAAGCAAGTATTTAATTTTTCAAACGATAGAAAAGTGAAATGTTTGTTCATTATTTAATATGCACTCAAATATACTAAAGAATTTACAAATATAAAAAAAGAGACAGCTGCAATTTTTTAAAAAATGAACTAAATGCCTTGAATAATATTATTCCTTAATTTTACTATTACTTGCAATAGCAAACAAAGAAGATTAAAAATTTTCGTTTTTATCTTTTTTATCGGAACTTGGATCGAAAATATATTAATGTGGGAATCCAGCATATCTATTATTTTAAATAGAAATATAACTATTTCAAAGCGTACGTCTTTGGCAAAATGCGGTGCTCCACAGAACTCCAGTTCCACGAAGTCCATAATATAAGAACGTCTCTGCATACAAACTTGTGATACCATGTTTCCGTTTGTATTCTTGCATAAATATAGGCTTCAAGTTGCCTTCAACACCAGCAGACACAAATCCTCCGCCCCATGTTATCCAAATCCCTACCCATTTCGTGCCAACCAAAATATCGGGACTAGCCTCAAAATCTTCTTCATCCTAGTATGAATAATTTATTATTGTGAAATATCGATTGATTTTATTGTTTAGAAACTACAAGTTTATCATTGAAATTACAAGTCTTTCGATTCAGGAATAAAGATATTACAAGAAATAAAATATCCCTAATCACTTGTGTTGCCAAAATGGAAATGGCCTTATATTAGAATTGGGTAAAAAGTAATCCGATTATTTATTTTATAAAATAAATTTTATAAAATATTTAAAAATTTTACCAATGTCATCTTAAATTAATTTGTTAAAGTTTAAATATAATATGCTTAACTTCTAATTAATTTATAAAGTCATTAGTTATAATAACAAATGTTAATGTAATCAGTGGTTTATATTGTTTAATCATCGAGCAGATTGATTACTGCCCAAGTCTTTTATTTACACGTCAAAGTGATGACTGGTCTTCAATTAGGCATTTCTAATAATGTGTGACAATATTTATTGATGTTTACGTCAATTTTCATAAACCATATTCTTTAGCTATTTCAAAAACGCAGGAGTACTTTCATCCGGAACGTTGTACTATATTCTTCAGTTTTATATCGATAGAAAGTTTAAATTCTGTAAAGAATGCCTTCCAAAATAGAAATATAACTTACATCAAATTTAGGAAAAGACTGTCCACTGCCAGCATTTGCGAAAAGCAATTCTACGCCTGCGCTCCATTCTTCAGCTATTTGTTCAGCGGTAACTGGTACTGGTAACAAACTAAGTAAAATTCGCGCTTCAGCCTATAATGACATTATGACCATTATAAATAATTAGATAAAAACGAGTTCGATACTATATATACTTTAAATGAGTTATATAGAATCAATGAGGAATGCATTGAATTGACACGCGATTTATATTGAATTATAATTTGTGTTTTGTATAGTAAATAATTTCATCTTTTAGATTTTCTATTGATTTTTTAACATTGTATCAATTTCATACCGAAGAACAAATTAATTTGAGAAAATGAGGAACGGACAAGGGATAATATTTAAATGAATTTCTTGATGAAGATGCAAAATTATTGTATTAAATAAGTTGATATACGAATAATGTTTTAAAATCTGTTATACTATACTAAAATGGTCTATACTATATCATTATTTATTAACAATAATGCGTGGACTTAATTAATGCAGATACATTATCATTTTTTAAATTACTTACGTCTTTCTCATCATTGGGATCCCACAATTTCATCCAAAATGTCGTATTACCGCTGGGGGCGCTTAATTTTGTTAATATTGTATACTGAGATCCATTTTTAGTGAATGTCAAACACTCTGAAAAATCAGACTTAATATAATATTTACTAAATTACTTGGCAAACAAAATTTAAAGAGAACTTGTATACGATCGTTGTGTTAACATTTTAGATTCTATTTTCGAATATCAAAGATACGAACCTACTACAGAAACGTTCGAAAATTGATATTTAACCCTAACCGTTCCATCGTCGGTCACATGACCGCTTCGAAAATTCTTATTTCACTTTGCTATTGTACTTTATAATTATTTAAATTATAAAGACACATCAAGCGGAAATCATTCAATAGATTTATTCAATCCAACGCATATTAGTAAACAAATTGGGAAAGATCTATATAAATTCAATATTGTAATTTGTACAAGACAATACAGACGAACCACTTTGAAGGTACGGTTAGTGTTAACAGCAATAACTAATTTTGAATGATTCGTGCGTCATCTGATTAATTTCATTTGAGATTACTGAAATGACCCGAAACTGTGTTTAAAAGCCAAATTAGGAAGAAATGGGTTTAAAACAAAGTAACATATTATAATTACGAAGTATAGGTACAAAAATAAAAGTAATTTCTGGATGTGTCACGTATTATAGTCAATTAACACGTTGCATATTAATAAAATGATATTTCACTATGTTTTCCACCAAATATTTTATTTTATACATTTATATGTATATTATAAAATGCAGTGATGTTAACTATTTATAATAAAGGAATTTTCTATAGCTTTTCTTTTACTAGTCATTCATTTTCAAGAATATTATCTTTTATTTCTGTAGGTACTCTGAAAAGTCATTCGAGTCCTTTCGAACTCGATTATGTACCTATATGTAGGTGTCCTTACAATGACGGTGTTGTTTTACGCGCTATTTCAGAACGTTACTTGCTCCCACACGTGCACGATTATGCACATGTATAAGAGAGAGTAGGGTACAACGGAATACTTAACTCTGGAGCGCAAGAAAAAAAATTAGAAGACAAAAACAGCATGAGAAAACAATAGCAATCTTATAACTAAGTTTAGAGAATGCATCATTTTGTCACGTTCGACATTGTAAAATAAACTGTAAATATATGTTATAACATCTAACCAGGATGTATGCATATCATATAAAATCAAAAGATGTAAAAGATACGATAGAAAGTGTGGTCGAGTATTGCAGAATAGAAATTGCAAATGAACATGCAACTAGGATGGTAATTACAATGATATCGTATAATTTAATAATTACAAGAAAGAGTGAACACCTATTAAGAGACATTTATATTCTTCCCTACACATAGCATATGTACATTAGTGTTTTGTTCTGCTCCATGCCTTAAGGGTTTCACTTTACCGCACATGAGGTAATTTAATAAATATGTAATACATATTTGCATTTGAATGTGAACCGAAGAACTCAGTACATAATACCTCAAAATAGGGTTCAAGAGCTATAGTATTTAATTTTACATTTACAGTTATTAATTTTTAAAATAAAAAGAATAAATGTAATAATTATATAACATTTATAACAAAAATGAATAGGTTGAATATAAAACTGTAAATTAAATTTATACAAATATAGTAAATAAATTATAAATATATTATATTATAAATTACACTATACTATAAATTACACTAGAAGAAAAATTAAGGATATTATTACGTTATTTTCTACCGATATACGATTTTGATTTTGTATAGAGGTCCGCAGTTTAGTTATTACATTATTATATTTTGATAACATAAACATTTTTCAAAAAGATGTATGGAGTTTTTAGTATCTATTTAAAAATGCGATATTTCATTTGCACTTATATGCATATACATATTATATATTATATAATGTAGAAATTATTTTAGAACCTGATATAACAATTTTTATATTTGAGCGTAAAATGTTATGAATCGAATATGAAATAAAAACAAATGCATCGGTAAAATACCTTTAGCGTCGCAGAAAGGTACGTCACAGTATTCTTTCTGAAGACTCTCGGAATCTTCTTGTTCAACGTAACACCAAGGCCCCCCGTTATCACCGCTAGGGTTTCTACAGAAATTGGTAGCTTTCTTGCGAGATCCTTCGGGAAAACTATTGTCGTTGAACTTCGCACTCTAAACAAGTATGAACATCCTAGAATAATGCTAATTAGCCTTATAACTAGATTGCGGACTTTTATGCTAAATAAGAATCTCAACCATTAATTGCAAGATAGACGGGTGAAGGAAAAATTTAACTTTTTTCTTCACAAATTCAATAAGTAAGAAATAACATAATTTGAGTTTTTTAAATGTTTTTTCTTTGATAACAATTGAAACAAATGTTTCATGTTTGGATAAATGTGCAATAAATATCTCCTGAATCTTACATTAATTGGTGCTATTATGCACAAATAACTCATACATAAATTATGTTTTTATGGGAAAATTTTAAATATCTGAGTTACATAATTTTAAAGAAGATAAATGTTGGCACCTTGCACAAAAATTAAATATAAAGAACGCAAAGTGTAGACCAGTGATTATCACAGTATGCTAAACATTAGTATTAAAACGAAGGCGAAAATTCAGTTCAATTCGTTCCTTACTTTCATTTTCTCCATTTTGTTGACCTTGAGCCAGGATATACATTTCCTTCCTGATGTTCCTATTTGTCTGGTACCACCATATTCAGCACCTGGTCCTGACTGTCTACATTCTAATGAATCATGTTCTATAAGTAGCTTGTTAGCATATTCATTAATGATTAGAGGCTAACCGTTATAAGAGGTTGAATAATCATTAAAAGAGAAAAAACAAAAGAAGATTTTGATAAGTGAGAATTCATTACCCTTCAAATATAAAAATGTAAATACAAACTGTTAAAGACTATTAAAGAACCTACAGTATTAACACGTTCGTCGCCGACAATTAGATACTAAAATCCCCATATAATTAAAGCAATTTAATTAATTAAAATAAAACTAAAAAGTTCAGATTTATCATAGGGGATGACATTAGAACTCTTCCGCATTCGAGAAATCATATTCGAATTCATTTTGCTCGAATATGTTGCAATAAAAATGAATTTCTAAAATTGGTCAGAAATTAGTGTCACCCAGATATGGGTGACGCGGCGACGAACGTATTAAATATTTTACAGTATACGCTGAACATATGCCAATTATTATAAACTGAAAATTGATAATACTACATTTATTTTTTAATTTATATTACCCCGTAATCACAGTAGTTTTTCAGGGGCGAATACAAGGATATCGTCATTCGCGGAGACTAATATTAAATAAAGTATGATATATTTTATCTCATCGTACATTATTATATATTTTATTTTATAATGTATAATGAAATAAAATATGAACCAAATTAGATATCATGTAGTGGACTAAAATATATTCAAATAAAATGTACTGGACTAGATTGATAAACAAATCGTGGAAGTAGATTAATGATAATGGTTGGAAATATAGAAGATATTAATAGATAGAAAAAAAACGAGAGATAGTATAAGATAAAATAAGGTGAAATTTTGCACGGAATATAAACGTATTTATTAAAGTCACCTCCGAAGTTACAAAGAGGTACATCACATTTGTCATCTATGAGTGAAAGATCCAATGTATAGCACCATGGACCTCTGGATTCTCCTGTTGGATTTCGACAGTAATTTTTCACATTTTTCATCGATCGTTCAGGAAAATCGTCATCGTGAATATCTTTGCTGACCTAACAATGAGAGGAGAATTATGAAATAAAATTCATGTAGTATTTATCGTCTTCTTAATGTGTAAATTAAGCAATTTATTTTCGAGACCAATTAACTACTGGAATGAGAACTCAAAAAAAAATTATCCGCAAAATTAAGAAATCAATAAATTCGTATTTAACTTTGTTTAATTAATATATCTTAAAATAACAAGGATTCAAATGCTAAATTTCATTGCATTGCTCTGTGGAAAATGATTTAATTTACAACTCCTTATAATATTTATTGAAGTTAATTTAACTTTCGCTCTCCAACATCTTTTTAGTATTAACAATAATATAAATCTGCACTGTTAGGTAAGAAATCAAACCTCGTGTATCGGTTCTTCCGCAGACCAAGATTGACATGGAGTGTCGCCGATGGTTTTCGCTATTAAACCTCTATACTCCCTTCCAATCTGAGTGAGTTTACACTTCATTAAATCGGTTCGTGATGTATTATGAACTGCCAATAAATAATCGTTGATTTTTTTATTAGTTACAGAAACAATATGGAAACTTTCAATCAGATGAAGATACATCGAAATTTTTACCAACAATTTTGAAAAAATTTTACCGCGATGCCGTTCTTAGAAAAATATTTAATGCGAGCTTTGGCATAAACTTTTATAGCAATATTATTTATACATAACCGAGAGAATATTATTTAGATACTTCAATTGTATTTTAGTTAGTTTTATAGTGTTTGAATTTTTGGGGTTTACATCGAATGCTCCCTTGAATGCTGCGACCAGACCGACATCACTGAATGCCGGCAATGAATACGTGACGGGTAAGAAAGAAAACTGACAAGTACATAATAGCTTTTGTCACAAAAAGTCACGCATGTTTTGTTTAAAATAATCAAATTTCTCTTTCTCTTGTAATACGAATGTTTCAAGACTAAATAATAACAATTGTGTAAAATAATAAATCTAAAGTAAAATTTCTATGCCGCGGATCTTTATGCAAAATAAAAATGTTCAAAACAGTATACTGTTATTCTTTACTTATCTTAATTTTGATACTGTTTCAAATTGAACTCACTTATTTTTAACATGACTGTATAAAATCCACAATCTAGTGATAAGTATTTGAAAATTGAGACACACGAGAGATCCGAAAATACATTAGGAATATAATTTTTGAGTCAAATATAAACCGAAACTGGGGAAATAACGCGAAAAAATGGGAGATTCGATTACTGTAATTGTAAATGCCTCATAGACATCTTCGATTTTATTATATAAAAAGGTTCCATCAATTATATTTAAATGTAATTTTTCTTCCACTGTAGAATGAAAAAAAGGATTTCCTATCTTTAAATAAAAAGTGCTAATGACCCTAAGAAAAGAAATAACGAAAAAATTACCTAGCAAAGAATTTAGATTATATCTTTTATAAAACCATTAAAGTTGTGTTAAACTTAAAAAATCTTTGGAGTTATTGTGTTAATAATGAATACTATAGTTGAAAAATACGCCATTGAGTCATATTATCTTAATACTGAGGTTCTGACGACTGTAAAAGATATTAATTATGTTTACCTTTTTGGTTAGTAATTGCTGGTATATTAAAAAACGTAATTATGAGGTTAAGCACTTGAAAGTATATAGTAGGATAGCAATTTTCGCAGCGCATTTTATCATTGATCTTCCTCGGTCACGTTAATATGTTATTCAATTTATCAAGAAAAAATAATTTATAGAGACTACCGTTTACAGTTGGTTTTGCGTAGATACAAAACACTTCAAATGCTATTTAAATATATGAAACATTACGGACAAAACTTCGCGTATTGAAATTCAATGGTTATCCTGAAGATTGTTGAAGATGCGAACAAGAATTTTATACAGGGTGTCCAATGTTTAACGATTAGGTTCTGTCAGTGTGTTTTAGACATAGGAATTAGACTAAAACGTCATGCAATAAAACGACCATAAATATCGTATTAAAAAACTATAACAAAACTATGAAATCTCTTGTTATATATGGTATAATCATATTATTATTATCATCATGCTATTTGTGAGTTTACACTTCATTATATCGGTATATATATTGGTATGTCATGTATTGCAAATAAATGTTCATTGATTTTGGATTATTTATAGAGACATATGAAAATTTTCTTATTTAATTATTTATTAACTTATCTAACTAATTATTTTAAGAGTAGGAATTAATTTTTCAGATTCAGTTTATCCATGAATAATATATGCATTTTTAAACTCATATCTCATAACTCTTTTAAACTCATATTTATAAACTCAATCTTTGCAACATCCATTTATGAAATCGATGCATAGATCGATATTCTATAATCGCGGACAAAAAGTCTCCTGAAAACGTCTGCACACGAACGAGTTAATAATAATCCTTTCCGTTTGGCGATAGCATCACATCGTGTATATCATATTTTCGAGTCATCTTTAATCTAACACGTTAAAAATAAAATACAAGATTTGATTCGTGATAACGATACTAAGCATTACGTGTAAAGTCTCGAACGAGATATCTAAACGTCACTGTTAAAAAGATTAGAGTAATTTACTATATAGAGTGTAACCATCTTTTATGAAATTGTAGAGGTAAGTTATATTATACAGAGAAAATTCTATTTTATAATAAATGTTTAGGCTCTGAATTAACTGACTTGAGATACTTTAATTTTGTTTAATCAACGCGCACGCTAAGACTAAATGCCGACTTAGCAATCGTTACAGAGTAATTAATGCATACAAGGTGGTGTCCCATATTAATCGCTACATGTACTTAACTACATAACAATTCGTTATTTGAAAAAATGATTCACACAAAGCTTTTTCTATGTACGAATGTCATCTTTATTCCTTTTAATGAAGTCATATAATCTTTTATGGTTGATTCGACATACCTCGGAATTCTGAATAAAAAGGTATTTTTATTTTTATTATGTTAAGGTACAGTTAAGTTTCCGATACTTAAAAAAGAAAGAATAGTTTCTCTAACAATAATTAAGATTATATTATATATTGTCTTAATTGAACTCAATTGGCTGTCAATTTAAGGAAATTTTACCAAAAAGGATCAAATAATTTATGCACTAATGTTCACAATTATCAATACTGCGATCGTTTTGCACTCTTCTATAAAACTAGAAAAGCTACCGAGATATTTCTCGTTGTATGCTTATACTGTTCGCGTTACTAGCAGGCACTGATACTTTCAATACATCCAGGCAAGGAAAGAAAAAGCTGTAGTTTCTCATAACGTGAAAGTAAACTGCAAACTGTTAGCCAAGGGTGCTATCGACAAATAATTTAACGACACCTACCTCATTATGTTACATAGTTTCGAAGCCATATCGATAACATGCTATTTTCTCCTATACTGTCGACTTTTCTTTTCTGAAATGCTAAAATTATCAATTATAACGAGCGTTTAATGTTACATTGAATAACAACCAGCGATTGCAAAATTTGCAAATTCTATAGATTTTTTATAGCATTTTCTTTTATAGCAATCTGCTCAATATTCTTCAAACACTTGCATATGTATTTATTCTGTTTATGGCTTCAATAATTTCATATAGTGAAAGAGTTACGTAATAAATGAACAATTATTTTGTACAATTGAGATAAACTATAGAGCGATTATAATCAAAATAATTGTATTTTAGTAATCTTAATTAAGAATTTACTGAATAATTAAACAAGTGATTCGCTACGTTGTATGGAAATTACATGAATACCGTTTATGAGATTTCGCGTGATTAATTACTAAAAAAAAACAACGATTTTAAAGAATTCTAGTAGTGAATTGCCATTTTGAATCAAAATGACATGTATTTGATTTACTGAGATCTCATGCAATTTATGTTTTATCCTCTTCACTGCGTAAACCGATTTTTATTATATCAAATTTGTTTGGTATTGTTGTTTTATGATCATTTTTACATGATTAACATTGCTTATGTCTTAAAGGATTGTTAAAAGTACAATTATCATGTGAATCAGAAGACTCAACTGCGTATGTAGAAAATGGAATAAGTCCTGTAAAATGAAAATACTGTAAGTCTGGAAAACGATTTTGGATTTAGAGTTAAAATGATTCCGAGAGTAAAGGTTTAACGTCTACGATACTATTTAAATTGTTATTCGTTTTATTAATAACAGAGCAGTCCGGGTAATTCTATAATAACAGTACAATTAATGCTAGCAATATTAATAAGAAAGGTTTATTAATTAATTATAAGTACAGCAACAGGATGTTGCCTTGTACAGACGAGAAGTCAAACCAATTTCAAAGCAATAAATATAAAATGGTTACTCAACGAGAAAGAAACGTAACATCAATATCAATCGAAAACGTGGCGAGACAGAAGCTTAAACAGGCAGCGTTTCGATACGAAATTCCGACCACGATGCTTAGACTTCAGAAAATCAGAAGCTGCATGGTCCCGGTTCGTTATTAGTCAACCGTTCGAACGTGCACGATAACTGGACGAGCTTTTATGTCGCATAAAATGCAACGTTCGTAGTTTCATAAAATAATTAATTAGGACCTTACGCGGCTGTTGTCGCAGCACGCTGGAAACCACACTGAAAATCGTCGTCGGAGCATTAAAGTCGCGATGGTTTCCTGTTCGCGGCGCGCGATCAACGGAATAAAAACTGTTAATATCGTTTCAGCGTTCGAAGTTTAATATTTCATGGAAAGTAATGAATAGAGAAGCGTTCTCAGGTGACGAGAAGAGCGAACGGTTATAGAAGGGAAAAAGGAAAGGAGCCGTGGAAGCGAAGTAAAGTGGAAGACGAGCAGAAGAAAGAGGGAGAGACCTAAAGTAGATAATACGAGAAAGAAAGTAAAGAATCGGGGAGGCAGTCGTGGCTGGTTGGCAGATCGGCGGTACAGGCCTGAGGAAACGCGACGAAAGAAAGAAATAAGACAGTTTCAGGAGGCTGTTACGTAGAAGAAATGGCGAGGAGAAGAGAGCGGTGAATAAAAGGATATATGGTAGGGCGTGGAAGCGGGAAGATGGTAGGGACTAGAAGAAGACGGAATAGAGTGGAAGAGAAACGGGAAGGAAAAAGAAAGGGCACAAGGAGCGACAGGTGCCCAATCGCCCACGTGGGTTCTCCTTTATGGCGCTGTAGAGACGGTAGAAGGGTGAAGAAGACGACGAGGACGACGAGCCGGCTTCCTTGTGCTGGTGAAGAAGCCGATACTCGTTCTATACGCCAAGTGCACTCGCCACAGGATGAACATAGTGGGGCAAGGAGCTCCATTGGCGTACACATCGCGCTTTCTTCCTACCAATTAAATCTCCAATTCAATTTCTCCGCTCAGAACATTTATTCTTTCCGCACTATCTCCTCGCAAAGACATTGCGCCGACGTCTAATCGAATGCAACGATGTCGGATTCCGGCGAGTCGAACGGTTTCGGCTGCGCGAAGTCCAGACTATATCCAGCGAAACCGAATCGCCGGCAGAGACTACGCCATTGAAAAAGTCTACAGCGGGCCATGTACTGTGAGTGGGAAAAGAGGTAAAGAAGGGGAAGGGCTACCCATTCGGTAGCAAATGCTGGTAACCCGTCGCAAGGTCAAGATCAGTCGGTTAATCCTATCCAGTCAGCCGAGGCCCTTGCACCTTGGAGGACGAACGACCCTCACGCACGGAACTGAAATTTCATTTTCCAATCCTACGATATATACATAGTTTCGATTCGCTGCGTTTCTGCAAATTTTCGATCGAGTGTAGTCGAATGCAGCAGCGGGTCTATTACTCGAAAATCTTAGTGGTTCATCGGTTACGTGATGCTTCCTAATTGATTCATCGGTAGTATCCGCACAACGGGGAGACCAAGGCAACGAGGTGTAAATGTTGGTCTCCATTTTTTTTTTAAGTAACTCGCGGCATTGAGTTTGCTATTTCTCGGTCCAGGAGCTTTGCAAGAGTCGATCGGTTAGGTGACTCGGTAGCGCGAACACTGGCTCTGACACTAACGTTTGATCGCTCTATCGGGAGATAAACAATCGCGCGGTCAACATCGACGATCACTTAGTCACCGTGGGATTACCTCGTCATTCGTTAGAGACAGTGATTATACAGTGGAGACAACCGTAGTTGTGCCTTTTACAACGTATCCCTCCACGGGGCCTCTGTTATGGAAACCTGCGTCTTAATACCTAAAGAGTTTTCTCTGGTACTCGCTAACGATCGGTCCACCTACAAGGGTCTATTCAAGAATGATTCAGGAAGCCTAGTTACGGACGTCAGAATATCCGTCTGGTCGAACGTACTTATTCCATCGGGGACGTTGATCTATCCATTTCAGGGGTCCATTCGATTCGACAAGATCGACCTCTATTCTCTCCTAGACGATAATGATGTAAGTAATCGTAGCCGCAAACATTTCTCACTAAGTCACTGCTTCGGGTCGTCACCGACGATCTTCTCTGTTAAATTCTTCAGCTCCAAGGCACAATCGCAGCATCTTATCACGTTGAATTGCCGGTTTCGCGGATGAATGAATTTTCATTGAAACTCTAGGAACGTACGCTGCCAGGGTTCACTGATTTAACCCTTTGCAATTTGGATGAGGAGACACGTTGAAACTGCCGATAATTATGTCGCTTTCAATACTAACAACTTTCGTTTCACAAAATCTGTATCGATACGGCCTTTTATTAAGTTCTACTTAAACAGTGTAATTATTTCCAACGTTTTCTCGTTTTATATTTTTTATAGCATTACTTACTAATTCATCGATAAATATGTTTCGGATTTTGGTAGGTGGTCAGTGAAAATTCTCCGAGTGCAAAGGGTTAAAGTGTCAATCTCATTTGTGCAAATATTTTAATATTTGCCATTCAGCATGTATCAAATAGTTGAGATTGCTTTTGAATGACAAGAATTTCTGTGTTGATGTCGGGAAGGAATGCATTCAAAGATAACTTGTCCATCTTGTTACTTTGCCAGTTTTAGCTTCGCGAAACGTATGTTTAAGCTGTTGAAAGCAGGAATGGTGTAAGTTGAATAACGTTAATTTGTAGACAATGAAAGACGAATTAAAAGTACTGTGAAATGTAGCAAAATAAAACATTGTTACAACTCTTTTATGTAAGTCGCTCTCAAACTTGAACTTAAAATAATGCAAAAAAATCAAATGAAATATTTAATTAAATATGATTTGTAGATATTGAGCCAATCTGGCAAAAAATTGACTTACACCAGTTTCGTTTTAAACGTCTCTTTATACAAATATTTCACATAATTTTGGTACGGCTATAGAGCCACGTATGTTCTTTTCTGGAAATCATTCATTCCGAAGATCAATAACTTGGAAATTTTCAACCCTCCATCATCACTTTTGTTTTTAACAATATTTTCGACTGCTATAATATAGTTTTGTGCAACATGTTTTGTGGAAATGTTTAATTATCACTTTGATATCAGTACTTGTATTTGACTGAAGCAAATAACGTTAGTTTGATGATGAATAAACGGATGACGATTATGGTGCGGATCTTTGTGTCCATTAAAAATTATATTATATATAATATTTAATTATATTATACGCATTGAAAAAAACTGAAACCAAACAAAAATTTCTTCCCGCAATGATTTTAATAACCCGGAACTAATATATAGACGTCATTAAAAATTTTCGATCTGTCTTCTGCTTTACGTGGCACCTGCTCATTTCCCTCATAAATGCATAAAGTGCCTGGCGACGATCATACGCTCCAAATGAATCGATACAAATTGTTTATTCAAAATCCGTCCATAAAATGAATTATAAAAATCGCATTTTGTGAATATATTTGTTAAATGAATTAGCGGCCAACTTATAATTATGATTAAATTAATGTAAACAGTTTTTGAATAACAATCGAATATTTGCAATAAAATTCATCACCGTGAACCGATTTCATATAATGTAAAGATACACAATACAGGAATTGGAAAATCTTATTCTTCCCCGTCCTTACTCTCGGTTACAGATCAGACGTGAATATGGGTGCTACGATGAAGTTTTCTTTTCAAATTATAGCCTTAACAAACGCCAATGCAATTGGATAAGATTTCTTCGCATAGTGCAGACTTATAATGATCAAGTTAATCTAATTGGTACCAAAGTCAAAGGTAAGACAGCAAACCTGTTACCATATATTGAATAAATAGATACAGTAATTCCTGCAAAGACTCAGTAATAAGACGATTGACGGAGAAATCTAGTTTAAAATTCTACTTTAAACGTGGGGTTTATAATTTTATTTACCAATTGATTTCAATGTATTTTTTTAACGTACCCCTTCTGGATACGCTATAGCCGTACTAGATACTAGCCTTAATGAAACCGTGAAAGATTAAACTAGTTAATAAATACTTAAATAATAACTTTTAAATTCTGGGTCTAATTGGACCCGAAGCCACGGTCCAGGTGTTAAACGGTATTTCTAAACTTTCAAAAGTGACGACGTTCTAACAATTTGAAAGAGCATACGTACAGAGCATAAAACATCAATGTATTAGAAATAAAAGAAAGCAACATATCTTTCAAATTTGTAGTCAACAACTGTTTTAAAACTGGACTAAATGACTTGAATTTTTTTATCTGAGCCTATAATAAAAATTTTCTAAAGCAAAATTCAAATCGTTTAGTCCAATTTTGAAAAAGTTATACTGTCGTGATAGCTATTTTTCTTTCACAAGTGTGTTTCATCGCTAATTACACGGCTAATTATGTTTTTTCATTTATCTAAAAATTTTGTTGGAAAATATGTAGATGTATATACAAACATTCATATATGTGTAGTAAAACCGTCTATGTACGTACAGTGTGTAGTTTTATGATTTGAAATTGAACACGCGGTTTAAAATCGTACGCTAGACTAGAATGCATATCAACAGCTTTTACTTTTATTATCTTGTTCGGATGACGTCTCCGTCATCAAAGAAAATGTTTGAAACGATTTAATTGGGTAATTATATTTTGCTTTATTACTGTTTAATGCAGCATCTGTAGCAGTTCATTATACGGCAATGAAAGCGTTCGAAACTATTAATATTCACAAAACTATTAGAACCGAGGACATTTTGATGTTCGTATGAAATAGATCTCTATATTTAGGTTGACTGTTAATTTAATGGTAATTTGTGATACTGAAGAAATTATATCTCAAATAATGTAGAAGATTTATTATTCAACAATATAAATATAATAAATATATCATCTAATATTTCAGGGTAATGTCAAAGAATTAATATCGTTAATAATTAATGATAGTCAAATAACAGTTTCTTTGTACATATATTTGGTTTGCATTATAATATACCTTTATAGAAGTAATATAGAATAAGGCATAATTTTGACTTAATTAAATCAATTTAGAATACTTTTGTAAAATCTGCACGAGGTAAAATATAATAATTCTATATCAATAAGTGAGAAAGATGTAGAAGCTGTTTTTTATAAAAATCTATTTTTTACAAGAACGAAGCATAACTACACTATAATTATGAACATTGTAGTTGTCGTTATTTCATGGAAAATACAACAATTTTCGGTTGTATTCTATGGTATTTTAAACCGTTGTTCACACATTTTTGGAAATGAAATACAATTGATAGCATGTTGAATATTGTAAGCGTAAACTTTAGTAATGTTTCTTTATTTTTTATTTCTGGTACCTTAGGGGATCCAATTTTCGAAGTAATAAAAGATGTTCAACCCGATACTGAATTAGTGGCTTGGTTCCTTCCTACGGCAGAACAAGACTTCGTTTTCATTTCACACGATATGTGTTCGAGGTCCGCTTTGTACAGGTGCACGATTGACTCTATTTTAGACGGTGAGTTTATCCAAAAGCTTCAAAGTATAGTAGATAATTACTGAAATACATAAGTAAGTTTAACCCCTTGCACTCAAATAACAACTCTAGCCATATGTCGCTATAATTTTGACATTACTAGATTTGTTTGTACTTGACAATTTGCTAAATGATTATAATAGTACGCACTCGGTTTTAGTCTCCCTTGTCTGAGAAATATTCTAGATCATACAAAATTTAAGGTCCAATTTACGAATCAAAAAAGGCTTTAAGTGCGAAAGGTTAAACTGTTTTTAAAGCTTTGTCAATGCATGTACAAAATATCTTAAATTACCACTGAAAATTGTAAGTAAAAAATTGATTCAATGCCAGATATGTTGAATAGCACATATGACTTTAATATATCAATTTGTAGCCGATAGCTTTTGTCTTCGTCTCCCTTCACCTCGTTACAAATTTTAATATCTTAATTTTTATATTTTCATTTGATTGATTAAATATCTTGATTAAAGTTATACTGTTCGAGGGATTATTAAAATATCGGGAATTTCAAACTACGATCTTACAAACCATTTAAATCTGATTTTTTTACTGAAAATTCAAACATTACTTTTTGACCAATCCAATAGTGTCTTTTATGTTTATGTTATTTAAACAGCATGTATCTACAATTTGGAATATTTCTTGTTTCTGATGAAACATGCTTGATTTATTTGTAACTCGTAATATGGATAAAAGTATTAAGCGAAAAAACATATTCCCCTGTTCAGCTGAATAGTTTAGTTGATATTGCAAGCATTTAACAATCAAGAAGTATCAAACTAAATGTTGAAATGTACTATCAATTTTTTAATGTATATTTAAATAAATGGAACGTAGTTATAAGCTTAAGACCTCTACTAGCTTTGGGAGAACGTTTTACAATATTACAATTAACTTACACATATGTTGCCCAAGATATAAAAATTAATTAAAGATACGGAATTGAAGTTATAACAAGTTCTGTTTGGCAATATCTTTCCAAAATTATGAAGTTAATTAACTCAAAGTACAAATATATGTTTTCTTTTACTACTTTTTATTGCACATTTTATTTTAATTTGTTTTTCCTGATAATAAAAGTTCCTCAATATTTAAAAGAACAGAAGTACAGAATAATTAAAAAGTCACTATTTATTAGTTTTATACGTACATAGGCAATATAGTATTGAACTTTCTTTCCAAAACTTTCAATTACAGTACAAATTATATAATTTAGACTCAATGACAACATAAAATCTCAAATTAATCTAAATTAATATTAATGAATTATGTTACTTTAAATATATTTTTAAATACATTATTAAATATATTATTGAATATATTATTGAATAGATTAATTACCATTTCTGTATACACAAAAGTTGTTGCCCGCTACACTACAGAAATTATGTTGTTTTAATGTTCTAATCAAAACTGTGTTAAAATCATTGCAATTACAATTAGAAAATTGCCTTTAGTAAATTAATACAAAATCTTTATTTAACTCTCTATAGTCCAAAGTTTTCATAGGAATATAAAGTCGTTTATGTAACTTGCAACCAAGAAATCTCAGTTTTTGTAAATAAATCAACAAATTTAAATAGATCATATTTTCTCTGAATCTTTTCGATCATAAAGGTGAAATAACAGAACAAGATATTTTTCCAACATTGTAGCTAGAAATGAAATTAGTCTAAAAACCATAATAAACGAGTTTGCGACTTGAATCTTACACCGCGCCGCAGTTAAATAAAGAATACAACTATTCGAAAAATTTTAAACATTAACACAGCATTTGTAAAATAGAAATTGGTACGAAAACGTTCGATTCGATTCATAGATGAAACAAAGAAGGACACGACAATCCGATTTTCGGTAATCGCAACTATTCCTGGGCGCAATCGCGTTAATCGCCACAATCGCTGGACAATTGAAAAAGAAAGGAGACGATTGACCGAGAAATTTGAAATGCAAATATAGGCCGGTACTTTTGTCGGCTAGATCAGAAGATGCTTGTTCGTTCGGTCATGATTCAAATGCGTAGACCCCCGCGCTTACGAAGAGATAAAGGACAGTACAATGCCACCGAACCTTCAATTCTGAACAGAGGCTCGCCGCGGCGAACGAAAAGAAGAGTAGGGAATGGTTAGGGGCTGAAGGCTGGGCGGAGACAGGGAACGGTTGCCGTGGTGACGAGGGATCGTTTGCCAGAACAAGTTTTATAAGAAACAAAAGAGAATTAGTGCTACCATACAAAGTGCGACAAAAACTATAACATCCGAATATGTAGAATGATTTTTTTCTTGGTAATGTGACGTATTTACAGATTTATGAACTTTTCGTTTATCTTATGCTTTGACGAACAGTGGTCCCAGAATCCGTTTTCTGTGGCCAAAATTCGTAATACGTTGAAAACATTTCTTTTTATACAAACTGATAACCTTTTGATGCTTCAATATCAAAAACATTATGTATTTCATGAATATACGACATTCTAAAGATAGTTTCAAGTAAAATTAAATGTGTTGCATGTAGATTGTTGGATTTTTATGCGAAATGAATATTTTCCGAGACGATTGTAAGAAACAGAAATTAAATAAATATACATTGTTTCTCTTAACAAGTTTGACAATTTGCAAATAGTATAACAATATTACTAAATTCGTGTTATATCTGCATAATTTTATATTTTATCTGCAGAATTTTGCTATAAATACATAAATTCACAGTCTAGTTATATGTATGTCAAGTATAGAATATCAGAAAATAGATTTTAACCTTCTGGCCGTGATACCGCATGGAGTCATTAATATTATACCGTATTTTGGAGAATAGTTTTCTTTCGTCTGACTAATCTTATGAGGTAAAATATTTAGTTATGGTGTAGTTTATACGCATATATCTAACAATATACAGTGATTTAAATAATTATAATCTCAAAGTAACTTTTACATTGTTACTGGTATCTAAACGAAAATTTTATAAAATATTATATTTGTCTATGTCAAATATAGAAATATTTTATTTTGCTTTTTTAAAAATATACAGAGAGATCCAACTAAAAGAGACGCCTACAGAGCTATGAATAATTGTAAGCTGAAAGCAAGTTTTACATTTGTCACAGATATGTAAACAAAAGCCAAGAAAAAAAACTATTATATTTGTATACTTTTATACGAATATGATAACGCGTCAAGTTTAAATACCGTAAAAATGTAAAAGTTACTCTGTGTTTGTAACTATTCACAACACTGTATTAGGTTTCCTAAATATTTTTTCCTACAAATCGAGTCGGATGAGAGAGACCCATTTGCTAAAAGACGGTACAGTATTAATGATTCCTTATGGCACTATCCCAGCAGTCCAAATGATGATTTCGTATAAATCAGTCACGAAAGTATTCGTGCATTTCCTAAAACATGATAACTTTTCCTAAAAATTATTCTAAATGTAACACGTAATTTTTCCAATTCTGTTTTAAGAATCTCCGTTAGATTTGTCCATGGCACTGCTTTCTCATCATTCGCCAGCCGCAATTCCACATCCGTACTATGAAGTCGATGAATACGAGTCAACATCCGAAGAGTCTTCCTCGTCTACATTATCCCTAACGGGGGATCACTTGGACTGTAGTATTTTGACAACGATCAAAAGGGGCGAGAGGGTTTTGCTACCGTGTGAAGTGTGCGGGAAGTCCTTCGACAGGCCCTCTCTTCTGAAACGTCATATGAGAACGCACACAGGTACGCAACAACACGAACCACGTGTGAATAATAGATTAGAATATTGCCTCGTCTCTATCGGTCTCTGATTTGTTTTTTGACCTGTTAAGAGGGTATTCCGGTTTTAAGTATCATTTTTCATATTTTCTAAGGTTTTTTTTTAAATATCTGTTCAGCTTTTCCCTCTAGATCTTCGTACAGATCTTTATGAGGATTTAAAGTGCCTAATGAATTCTTTTAAACTAACAATGATAAAAATTGTGTGAGATATATTCCGTTTTATTGAGAACGTTTTGAGAACTCTAAAGTAAAAAGATGAGAAATTGTCTTGAGTATAGGTCTGGCTATAGTCTGTATTAATATAGTCTAATATAGACTATATTAAAATATCTTTTCCTCTTTTATATAAAAAGTATTGCTTCATTTTCAGTCAAACGATCAAAAATAACCCGATTGAAAGGAAAACGTGTTTAAAGTTTCTAAATAAATAATTTTAATTAGCTTTAACGTTATACCAATGAAAATACGCCATCCTGTTAAAAAGAAAATTTCTGTGACCTTAAAATTTTCCATAATTTACAACGGAATCATAAGAACAAAATCTTCACCATTTCGATAATAGGTTCTCGAAAGAAGTATTTTATTCTTCAAACATTTTCCTATGTGATTAAAAAGTGCTCATCGTAAAATTCTATGTGATTCGCCACGCATAAGCACAGACCTTTTTAAATGTTTTCTGGTCGTTAAAAATTGCTCGTCGTAAAATGCTAGGTGATACACCCCGTGTGCGATTAGACGCAATATTAATAATCTGAGACCTAGCCTTGATATTATTATATTTCAGGGGAGAAACCGCATGTTTGTGTGGTGTGTAATAAGGGTTTCTCAACTTCGAGCTCCTTGAACACACACAAGCGGATTCACAGCGGTGAAAAACCTCACCAGTGCCTTGTTTGCGGTAAGAAGTTCACGGCCTCATCGAACTTGTATTATCATCGTATGACTCATATTAAGGTAAGTTTGGAAGAATCACTTCTGATAAGAAACATTATAGATAACTGACCCAATTTTCCTGCTCCCGGATTAAAAATGTATAAAAAGAGAAAAGTTTCATATATAAATTGATACTTCTCTCTGAATTTTACATGTTGATAGGTAAACATAATACCAAAATATATATTATTAATTTATATACAATAATTTCTTTTACGTATACGTTTTTAATCTGGGGACACTAAAAGTACGACTGGTACGGAAACTAGGACATCTATCGTATGCATACATTGTTAACTACTGCTAAGGCAAGTCATCCAGAAGTCCAATTAGTTTGGGAAAACCAGCGATTAGAAGTTACAATGTCCGGTTTCCTATCAAGTAATACGTGTGCCATTTGCTCGGAAAATTGAATACTCGTTAGATAATGACAGTCAAAGTTTGCCATAAGTAGCTCCGAAAATGATTTTAATAAGTTAACTGATATGTTCGACAAAAGCAGCTAATTACAAAGAAGGATGCATATTTTGACATTCTTCATTAAATCATGTATTTTATAAAAGTGTCGTATTTAAACAAAATATGAAAAAACCAAATGTCTATAGCGTAATTGCAATATACACAATATAATATTGTTACTTCATATACATGCTATTTGGATATCGATGTATTTCTAATTTTATTTATTTCATTTTTTAATTTCATACCATGTACATCTACTACCAAAAGTATTAGGATATTAACAGAAAATTAAATAGATTTGAAAAGTTGATAGGAAATTCTTACATCTTCTATTTATTTCAAACTTAATTTTATAAATCTGTAACAAGTAGATCACTATTATAAAAGAGAATTAAATTTTCTTTTCGTGAATACATCGATCGTGATTTTAATTATTCCTTGGACTAATTTCGGCATCCGTTTTATTATTTCGTCTACTATTTTTGTTCCTATTTGGTTCACGTATTTTGTATCGTGGTCCACATTGAGAAAACATAGAGCAAAATGACTACACGACGGTTACCGTTAAAACACAATATGTCGTTATATTCAATTCACAACCTTGTCACTACATATATTTTATCACTGAAAAAATATCTTTTATGTTTTACAGGAAAAGCCACACAAATGTTCCCAGTGTTCGAAATCATTTCCAACGCCTGGAGATCTCAAGAGTCACATGTACGTACACAATGGACTGTGGCCATTTAGGTGTCATATTTGCAGCCGAGGTTTCAGTAAACCGACCAATCTTAAAAATCATATGCTACTGCATCTTGGCAGGTGTACTAACAAGAAGATCGTTAAATCTATCTCTGATTATTAACAAGTGTAAAGACACTCTCGTAACTATAGGTCATTCAGCGAAGATGACGAGTCTTCCTCTTATACATATATCGTGATAACTAAATTTATTCCTTTAAATAATTATTTAATAAAATTATTTTCCTAAATTAAATGTTATTCCTCCTGTTTTATTTATATTGATATGCGCGAGTAACGATTTAAGAATGAGCATATACAAAAATGGTACATAGTAGGTATATTATTATAATAATAGTTGTTAATGCTTTAACAACAAAGACAATGTACATGTACATATATGTATAAGTTAGGCGAATCCTGCTTGATAAATATGGTTCAAGAAACCCAAGCAGGCGAAAGACTCTATATTATGGATAGTTTTATTTTATATGTACGAATTTTTACGACTATCATGTTTAAGTTGTTGATTCAGCGTCTAAGTGTGTAATTATTCACGGCCATAGTCGAACCATAGTCGAACGTGTTACTTCACCTATAAATTGTTAAAATATTCTAAGACATTTATTATTAAATGTTCCATTTGTAAATGAAATTTTTATTTCTGAAATACAACTACAACTTCTCTTTGTACTGATTCATTTTGTATTAAGATATATAAAAATATTGCCTAAACATACATAGAATGAACCGATTCTCATTTATCATGATAATTTATTTCTGAGATTAATTGCAAATACGTTCTCGGTTAGTTGTGAAAAATATTAATATGTTGAATGAATCGTATCAAAGCAATTCGATCCAAAAGTAACAATTGCTTTTATTTATAAAACTTCTGTCCCTTTAAAGAACAATTTATTGTAAAACCGGCGCCAACGTTTAAAGTAACAAACATTGTAATTAGTTTTGCGCTTGTGGAGTCTCCAATTGTTAAAAGTTAATTTTTAATTTAATTAAATTGTAAAAAACGACCAACAGAAGTAGTACAAATTGCATACTTGTAACTTCTGCATTTATGTTTTATATTTTGCCAATTAATTGTCTACCTAATATTTAAAAAAACCCATCACCACAGATATACCACCACCAACAATGAATGCGAGTACAAAGTCAAAGTCTACTTAATACTTAAAAACTCAACACCACTTCACAGCCATTAGCTCCATGTAATTACCGATTTCGAACTAGTTGCAAACGAATTTACAGCTGATTGGAAATCGAAAATTACATCGATTGCCCGAGTCTCACCACGGGGAGGTTGCTGGAGAGGAGACCCGAAAGCGAGTCAGAACGAAACCAGAATTTGTTAGGGTTCCCTTTCTTAGGATAACAATTTTTGCTTACTTACTAACGCTGTAACAAATAACTTAGTAATTAACGCAACGCCTTAGTAACTAATGCAACGCCTTAATAAATAAAGTATACTTTGACGATATTACTGAATATAGTTATTAATTAAAGTTGTGGCATTCTTTTATTGTCATTGTTTCCTCCACATTTGTCAAAAGTTTTTTTCGATTCGTAACCATTTGGAAATTAAATTTACTGCCACCATAATTATTCCTTACATATAATTATGCATCAACACCTAGAAGTTCCTGTACATAGAGACTAGAAAAAGAGTCATAATGAAAACCAGAACTCATTATGGCTCCTTTTCTTACAAGTTTTGTTTAATGACTAACCCTTTAATAACTAACTCCTTAATAAATAGCGCCTTAATAACTAGCGCCTTAATAACTAACGCCTTGATAATTACCGCCTTACGAAAATATATTTTTAAAAATTCTGTTTCCCATGTAAAAGATAAATTCCTTTAAAATCCTTAATCATTCATTAATTTGGTAAACGAAGAAAATACCGAAACCGGTATCGTTTCGTTTCGAAAGCTCTAATTCCCGCGCGTACGCGTTCGCGACCGAGGAAGCTAAGAAAATTTTCGAAGGATCGATTTCTAGTCATATATCAAACATCATGCACCGTTTGAATGAAGTTCGAATCGCATCCTTTGAGCTCTACCGATGACTGACCGTCGAGCGAATCGCGGCCTACCCGAAAGAGAACAACGGTCAGTTCGGGCCCTACCTAACAGTTGACACACACGTTAAGGCACGTTACCCAGCCTACCTATTCCTATATTTAAAAAATAGCAAAGCAATCACACTAACACATTCGCTTCACGATTGGCACACTGAGGAGCTATACCCTGCGGAGAATGCCCCGGGACGGCTCTGACACCCCAACATGATCACATTCATTCACAACTAAGGTACGTGTTAGTTACTGAAATCAACTGACAATTGTAGCGATCATTGCGATTTTATAATAATTGAAATTTATTTTCTCGCGATTTCAATCAGCTAGTAATAATAGTCGTTCTAGCATAGATACCATTTCGGCACAGTTACACTTTTAAACCGTTTAAATCGATAAGAATAGAATTTTTACGTTAATTTTTTGCATGCAACGAGCAACGAAAACCACTCCCGAATACGGTCACCGCACTCCACGAATAAATTCGGCATAATATACGCAACAAATTTTCGAATAAAGCTACCCTTAGCCGATCATGTACTCTAAGAATAACATTTTCCGAACATCAACAGATTAAAACGACCGACCGAAAGTTACGCCGACACACCCTTCGCGACCCGAAACTGTCGAACAAATGAGGGAAATTGTGTCGCAATAGCAAACGCGGTCCGCGGTCCTTTCGTCCCCACTTCTTTGACAGGATGATCCGGGTATAAATTTCCCGAAATCATGTAACGTAAATATCTGCGACGAGGTACGCGCAGATGCTAGGTCACGGTACGTGATGGTATTTATGATGCAGCACGCGTCCTTTGTCCTTGCTCCTTCGACAAGATGTGTTAATTAATAAAGCATTATGATTTCCTCGCGTTTATTCCACTTTTTTATATATCTCAACATTAACGAATCTATTAAATGAACTAAAAATTTATAAATCCTATGAATCCAGTGGCCCGCGATTCTACTACGATTTGGCGCGTAAATTATAATAGGTAGCGCTACTGCGCAATCGCACTAAGCAACCGCGATATCAGCGCAAAGAAAAGAACATTTCATGTCTAATTTTGTCACGCAAGATCGAATAGAATTTTCGAATAATAAGCCATTTTCGCGTTAAAATAATTTATCAATTTCAGAATATCAATTATACGAAGCAATTTCCAAATATCTGAACGCAGAAGAACGTGATATATGAATTCCGCCAAAGGGTAACGAAGCAATATTTTAAACTTACCTATGTCCTATGAAAGTGTTGGTATCTTCGTCGCAGATCGAACCATCACGCTTCCAATCATATTATCTTTGATATTTTGTTGATGTTGAGTTGCAACAATTGAATTAATTACTTTAAAAACCAAATAATTGACCACCGGATGTGAATGACGCGTCGATCTAACAGGAGCGATGGTGCAGTTTCTGGAGGCGATAGTGGCGCTTCTAGTGGAGGGAAACACGAGTTCGCTTTTGATGATTCTATTGGGTTGTCCGGAAAGTTCGTGCCGATTTTTGGTAGGTAGAGTGAGAGGCCTGACTGAATATATCACAATTATTGAAAACAAATGACATGTGTACATATTCTAAAAGAGATAACTTCAGCCATATTTGGAAAAAAGTTCTGTTACGATTCGTTAATTTTTATCAGTTTTGTACGCCTTAGAATATGGTGGCAAATAAAGAGCATTATAGGCATTTAATGCTTTTCTTTTTTCGACAGGGCAAAAATGCCACACAAGCGGCAAATAAGGTATGCGCTGTTTATGGCGAGGATGCTGTAACCGAAAGAATTGTATGGAAGTGGTTTGCTCGGTTTAAAGCGACATTAAAGATCAAGAATGCCCAGGTAGGCCGTCCACCACAGACGAAGATATGATTAGAACAGAAATCGAAAAATTAGAAAAAATTTCAACTCTTTGGTTGAGATAAAAACCCATTTGGACAAATTTTTTGCCGAAAAACCTGAGAGGTTTTGGAAGGACGGAATTCTCAAGCTGTATGAAAGATGCAGAAAGGTTGTGGAACAGAATGGTACCTATATAATTTGATAAATGTATACTCATATTTAAATGAGCTGCGTTTTAATTTTCCTAAAAAATCGGCACGAACTTTCCGGACAACCCATTACTATGTAAAAAGGATCGACGTAATCGAGAAAGGTTAACGTGGGAGTGAGCAAAATTCTAAACTTACTTTTCTTTGGAATTAACAGGAAGCTCGTGTTAATTAATGAAACATTATGATTCCCTCGCTTTTGTTTCACCTTTTTATCCAAGCAATAACGATTCTATCAAATCAATTAAACATTTGCAAATTCGAAAAAAGCTAGAAGCCCACGATCCTACTCCTACGATTTGGCGCGAAAAAGACGACCTATGATTTGACGTAACTTCAAAGGGTTGCTTCAAGCCTTTACGAACGATTGATACACCGCGTTACCAGTGTAAAAGATTTCTCACATAGGATATCCAAAGCAACTTATTATCACCTGAAAATGAATTATTAATTTAGAAATATTAATTGTGCCCATAATTATGAAAGTGGTCTAAGTCATATATTTCTTGTTTCGAGATATTTAATGAATAGCCTTTGAATAAATTAAAAAATATTTTTACATTATGTGACATTTTAATTTGTAATTTTATTAGTCTTAATTAATGGAAATTTATTATAGATATGAAATTTTGTGTGAATTTCATAGGAAAATGTTGTTTTTAAAGCTTGAATTGACTTAGACCATTTTCAAAATTAACTGAATGTCCTATAATTGACTAACTGTCTTATAATTGACTTAAAGTAATAAAAAAATTGTGCTTTTTATTTGAGCCGTTTATTTTGAAAGTGATGTAACAACTTTAACGAAATAATTCATAAACATTTATTAATCATTTTTAAAATAGTAGTCCATTTTTATCATAATTTCGAGTTTTTAAGATTTCTAAAATGTTCCTGAAAAACTGGAGGGATGTATGGTAGTAAACAATATTCCAACAATATTTCTCAGATTTTTCAAGTTAATAAAAAATTCAGAAACTATACTTCTTCCGTCGCGCCCCGAAGCGAAGCAGTTCAGATTGCTGGCTGTACCTCGTTGCACCATGTTGAAAATTCGCGCGCTCGTGTGGCTACTGTTTTTCGTCAATAACTCGTAAACAAAACCGCGGAAAAGGTATGAAACACATGCAGGATCCTACAACGTAGGTAAGTTTCAAATGGAAGATGACCGACCAAATGATCTTCAAATGTCAACGAATTGTCTGTGAATCGTTAATGTATTTTATACAAAAATAATAATGAAATATGTGTGCGGTCATACGTGTACATAATTTTAATATTAATAAACAATTAATATTATAATTTTGTTACTCACCTCTTGATAAATAAGATCAAAGTATTCTACTGTAACGAACGAAAATATAACAAGAATTTAAATGTGATTTATAATTAACAAATGGATATATAACAATATGTATTTAAAATTACATTTTAAATCGAGAAATACATACCAGTAGAATAATCGATCTGGGTGTTTCTTCAATTGAATAACGTATAGTTGTAATAGTTCAATTAAGTTTGTTAACATAGCATAATGAAATACAACTATCTTAAACAAGTACTTTGAAAAAATTAGTTTAATTTAAATGAAAACTTATACAATATACATACATACATGTAAATATATTTAAATAAATATCTAATCCTTGAAACAATAATAGTTCTCATGTTATTTAATTCAATTCTTTTAATTGACGATCTAGACGATCTTCTCTAAAAACAGCTTATTTTAAAATTTAATGTTGCGATGCTTATGTTTCTTAAAATTGCATAGGTTTAGTTTTTATTGATTTAAGTTTCATCTTTAATTGAAAATACAATAATCGTAATTTAATTTGCTTGTAAATAACGATCTTTGTGTGCCCTTTCATTACAACATCAATTCAGTGTACAAAATAATTGTTTGCGAAAATATTTGTTTTTTCTAAAGATATTAATGAACGGAACACAATATGGAGATATTAAGATATAATATTTTTATGCATAGAGTTCTTTCACAAATGTTAGATTGTTTTTTGAATCACATTATATACATACAACTACAAACTAGTACCACCACTGATAAGACCCGCTTTCGTATCGGTAGGTACTTGCTTTTGAAAACAGTCGTCTAAGAATTGTGCCATTGATAAATAAAGATGACCCTTTACTCCTGCTAGAGAATGACTCACGTCAGGATAAACCTGTAAAATGAAATACACGTCAGTTTTGAAATCAAAATAACAGTGAAAATTTTCTGCGTCGATTGCAAAATGAACGAATGAAGTATAATATTCTTTCTCTCTTAAATCAATTTAGTAAGTTGAAATAAATACATTAACATTCTTAATATCATTTAATTTTCTCTCGATTTTAAGTATCATCACTCTATGTTTTCCACAACTACAGAAGATCTGTAGTCTAATTATTATTGAAGGCCTTTGTTTAAAAGATATTTGAATTATATTTTCTTCACCAATAAAAAAAGAACAAAATTAAATGTAAATGTTTCTACAATTAGCTCGATAGAGGATCTGTTAACGTTATTAATTCGGAGTAACATTAAGTTTTATACAGTATGTCTTGAAGTAACTTTTTCCTCTAATGAAAATGTTCTTCGTTGATTCGTAATTAACGAAAAGCACTTTTGGAACACCTTTACTTATCTAATTTAATTTTCGTTAAAAAATTTAACAAAAAATTTTCAAGCTTTTTAAAATGAGACATTATATATGTATTAAACTAATTACGTTATAAATACATTAACAATAACAAAATTATATATATACCTGTTGTCGAAAAAGTATGCCTTTCTTAGCAAGATGTCGTGCGAGTGCCATTGATTGTTGAAACTGGACATTATCGTCAGCTGTACCGTGTACCAAGTAGAACATTTTATCTCGCAAAGACTCAACTTTTTCATAAACATCTGATTCTGCGTAACCTTTGTAATTTGATGTAACAGTTGGCATGCCCATATATCGTTCGGCAAACGCAGAATCTATAAAAATAGGCCGATCAAATTTTGCAATGATATAGAAATGAAGAATGACCAGTTAGATTGTAAATAAAATATGGAAATTATATTGTCACCACAACGAATCAATATTAGTCTGAAATTTTTTTTAATAATCCAATCTACACATATGCAGGATGGGTCACGTAATTGCATATACCAAATAAATTATAAATTAAATGTTTTTATAAAAAATTGTTAAACGTGGTTGGTTTTGTTTCACTTTAGAAATTTTTCTTCATCTTCCACTTTTTGTAGTATCATGCAAGTACAGTATAAAATGTATTTGCATAACAATCATATACATTTACATAATAATCATTGTTTGAAAATAGCAAATCTGAATTGAAGAAGTACGCTTTTCTTCTGTGTATATGTCTGTTAAGTGCATTCTACTATTTGCGAAATATGTATACTCTAATTATAAATAGATTATACTATAAATAAAATATACTTATTACTATACCATAGAGTTTCCATGATACAATAGGCGCCAGGCTTATACCACATTGAAATACGTTTCCATCGGGATGCGCTAATGCAAGTGCGGCCAAGAAACCTCCATAGCTCCATCCCCAAATAGCAACCCGTCTTTTGTCCACAAAGTGCAACGAATCCCGCAAGTATCTGTAAACGAGAATGGTTATTACATATGTTAATCGTTTAATTACATGTTTGGCATATTAATTGCACACGTTAACATACAAAAAACATTATTTATTTCGTCGACATACTTTATTGATATACCCGGAGATTACGTTGAAGAGAATTTATAATTTCTTCGAGCGAAGACGAAGTTATTTCAAATTACAATACAATTTTTGGCTAGAAATAATCTTCAAAAGTTTTACTTTTTTAATATTTTTCAATGTGGTCTAGGTTAATCTCAGAATCTTAAGATTTTATATTTTTTAAGGTTTTATATTATATTTTGCATGTAATACGAAATCGCAATCGAAAATAACAACATACACTCTTTTCAGATACACGATTATAATATAATATTATTGTGAAACCAAGTTCAAATATGACATAAATAAAACAATGATGTTTATTTCAATATTAAACACTGCACTCTAACAAAAAATTATTAGACATTTTTAGTGATTATTATTAATATTATTGTGATGATCATTTTTTTCTTGATTCTTGTATGCTGATGACTGAAATTATTTCTCGCATACTTCTCGTGTTATAATGATTTTAATTAAGATTGATACTGATAAGTCCAGCCTTTAAAAATAATAAATAGTTAAAATTCCATGTACGAGGTGACTCAGAAATATTATAAGATCTTCACGTTCGTGAAGTGATTTTTTTGGAAATTTTTCTTCACGAAAATATTTTTCATGACAGTTGTGAAAGTCAATGTGGATCCATGTATCTCATTGTCCCTGCGATTTATTATTAATAATTTCTTTAATTTACCGAACAATATAAACAAATTATTCATTAGTTACAATAATTTAATGTTATATACTTTCGAGTTTTCCAACATTATATTATTATAAAAATTATAATATTTAATAATACGAGAATTATAAAAATGTTTCTATGAAAAGATTTTGATAAACGTCTTTATTTAAACATACATGTATTACAACTAGGCTGCGGATTTTTATTCAACATAAAGATTGTCTGCTTTAATTGTAAATAAAATAAAAGCTTGCTTACTTTCTTGATTGGTCTAATAAGTTAAAAAGGACGTAACATCCTTACTTAAAGTCTTTTAAACTTTCCACTGGCTTATATTCCACCTACGCATTTTTACCATAGATAAAAAAATCCGCAGTCAATGATAATAGGAATCGGACGAAATTTGCGTACATCTAATCTTCTTATAAAACAATACGCATTAATCGTATTTAGGACTTGGTGGCAATGGTGTCAAGTGTTTAATGCACGCAAAATTATATTTCTGAACATTTGTTCAAAAGTGTTCTACAACTATGTGAACAGAGGCTTTTTCTGTAGCGAAATTTTCTTATGTACTGTTTTTTTTTACTGGAAAGTAGAATGGCTATTTTGTTAGTCTTTACTGTTATTTTACTTTATTATATATAATAGTATAAGTCCTTCAATATTTCCTTATCTTTTATAGGACACCATGTAGACTTTGACTCTAAGAAAGCAGTCACAAGTTTGATTAATAATAAACTAACAGTATTTAACATTAACGATATAGAAATTAATAATATCATCGGAACATTATCGTTTTAACCCATTTGCATCATTCAAAAAAGTGGAAAATTAGTCTACAACGCAAAAATCCACGCATATACGAGCTTATGATGCAAATGAGTTAAGTAACTCACAATCAGACATTAAAATGTATATATAGGGTGTCCCAAAAGTTACTCAGAATCGGGAAATGAGAGATTCCAGAGATCACTTGAAATAACTTTTTCTTTAATGACCTCAGGAACCCCTCATTTCGTGATTGCGAGCGAGTTATTGGACACTCTTTATAAGAACCATTCTTGCATTTTTCATCATTGAATGAGAAACCTACTCTAGTGAAATGTGTATAACTGTTGAGAAATTAAGTTGTCTCCAATTTAAGAAGATAATTCACGATTAACCGGATTAACTCGCGAAGTGAGCATCCATGCAATCATCTATCCGTACGCGTGATACCTAATAACATTAATGTCACTGACATTTCTACACACCCTATAAGCGACATCTCCTTCACTACAGAAATACAAACAGCAATGTTACAACGAGTCACAGTGTCACGAACAACACAGGTATCAAAAGAAACTGCTCTACGTCGATGGTAGGCTCAGCTGACTTTGATACAATTGCCAATGGTCTTGTTTTGTTAGACCTAAATGCAATTGCACCGCTGATCGTAGTAAACTTTCTAACGATATGATTAATCAAATTACCGACGTGCTGGAGCCAGTTCAAATCAAAATGCAAACAATCACGATCGGACAAGAAAGTAAGTTCAAATTTGTGGATCTATGGACATTTAAATCTTTAAAAATTCATCGTTCTACGATGCTGAACGAATTAATAATAAAATTATCATTTTCATATATATCGTATATTAAAACCAAAAAATGTACATTTCATACGTCATGTATTTTGCGTATCATCTCCATAATAAATATGTAAACATTTAGATTGTCATGATATGTGTATAACATGTTTTATGAACTCTGTGTAAATACGAGTTATTGACTGACCAATTACAGACAAGCTCGGGTGGCACAAGGCGGCCGAACAAGAGCGGACGACGCCCAGTTCTGCTCACTGGTTGAGCCGCCTCATGTCAGTTGATCTTGCCTCTCTCATTGGTCACTGTTTTTCATTATTAACTTGCAAACAAAGCTGCGTATTACATTTTCCCTATGGAAAAAGTTATTTCAAATGGCCTCAGGATCCCCTCATTTCCTGTAAGTACCATATTTTTTGGGCACTCTTTATCAGTTCAACAATGATGACTAGCATATTATACATCGTATACTCATTGTATATCGAGAGTATTGAAATCAATAAGAAGTGTAAACTTCTCATATTCAAATAAATTTGTTTACAATTCGTATTAATTCTTCCAAATAGCTCCACTTAAAACGTAAAAGTGCAAATAACATTTAACTACCAAACGTTAAAGATAAACAAAATTATTCTTAAGTAGTAGGTGACCCTGATTTGTCCAAATACTTGTCGAAAAGCCTTTACTTTGTAGAGAAAAGAAACTTTTAATAAACACCATGAGTTTATCTTTACTTACACTGATAGTTCGAACCATAAATGAATAATATTCGTCGTAAGCTACGTGATTACACGCAGTTTTCATTGAAAAACAAACTACCCGAGATATGTCAGGTATCATGGTAGACTTAATAACGACCGTCGACCACACCTTTCGGCTATGAAGACACATATTAACAAATAGCTATTTTAACTATCCCTAAAAAGTGCAGTATCATCTACAATAACAATTAATCTAATAACGATTCTATTCTTCAAATGTTACAGATCCACAGAGGAGTACTAAAAAAAAAAGAGAAAAAATTAAACTTACATGGATCCCCTTGGTCATGACTGAATTCCTGTCAACGAGAAAGCTGACAAAGCAGCCAAAGAAGCCATCAGCGTCCAATGTGTAAATACTTATCGTAACCTACACATGGACGATCTGTTAAAAGAAATGAGAAATAAGCTAATGACGCAATGAGAAGCAGAATGCAATCATTGTTAGCCTTGCTACCCGTCAAAAATGTATCTGAGAAGGTCTTCAGTGACCTTAAAACCGCTAATAATTCTATGACAGAAAGGATAGATTGGCTGATCATAGTACTTTTTAAGATTGGTCATGTTAATCTCACGCATATATAGTCCACGTACAAGAAGCACCTTTACGTTTACATCCCCCCTCTTATTTGCTGCCCCGCTGTCACAGCTATTAGTCGCTAACGATCGCCGTCGATCTTCATCACTGTTTTTGGTCAAACACGACCGATAGCTGCGACCATGGGGCAGGTAATAAGAGGGGGAATGTAAAGGAAGAGATGTTTGCTTGTCGCTTAAGGACTATACTTTTAGCACCACATTTTTAGTTTCACTATAGATAAAAATTATTTCGGTTCGTTCTTTATAAAAAATCGTTCCACAAAGTTTTTCTTTACGGCTCCATAACTTTTAGCCGATTCTTGTAAAATGAGTTCAATACAGGTATGAAAACCGTAAAAGGTAATTTTGAAAAAATGCTGAGATCCTAATTTGAACAATTTATCGTACTTTCGTACTTTACGTCTCGTAGTTTACGTAAAAAATAAATAAAACACTTTGGTTGCACGTTTCTTTCTTTTTTTTTTAGGCCATTTTACATTGCAACATCTTCGTGTTGCTAAATTGTTTGAATATTTCGTAGAAATACATTGCATTCAATGAGAAGATAAACGACGAAAGAAATGATGATCGCGAATGTGTTGTCGCTTTTCAAATGATTTTTTAAAACATAATACAACTCTATCAACTTTTCAAAATGCAAAGGCATATTTTTCGTAACGCTGTAAACGCTTAAAAATATTTAAATAATATTTACTGATACTTTTCAATATTGAACAATGAAGTTCAATAGCGAAATCTAACTACACCATGCGAAACAGCGGACAATGGCACCATTTTAAATTAACTTTTGCACGCGAAACATTACCTTGTCGTATGTTTGAGGAAATATAAGGTTCTATTTATAAAGAAAATGAGGTTGTGCGGAAGTAGCTCTGCCTATACCGATTGAAACTTTTCTACTTATTAAAAAACTTCAGATGTAATCTACCCTATGAAACATTTTCTATTTGTAATAACATTTTGAACATCCTACCAAATTTTATCGACTCCGTTGAATTAGGCATGATAACGAATAGCAGAGGACAAAAGTATTCGGACACTTCTACAACGGTATAACACTTTAAACTGGTCTTAATGACTTCACTTTTTGGAAATGTGTGACTAATTTACTATATCATGACTGGAATACTTCTTTTTAAATTTTACCATTACTTGGGATAAGAAAAATATATAAAAAGATCATGTTGTATCAACTTTTTCATCTGAATCTACAACGGAATTTATTAATAAAACTTCCTGTGGATTTCTTTAACTTACATGCATACTGAAAATTTTATCGAAATAAGTTGACATTCTTAAGAATTATACACGATTAAAGATCGCTAAAATCGCAGCTTTCAGAAGAGCATGCTTTTGTGAGAAATCTACAAAGTACATGTTTCAACGCATGTAGCTCGGCTCAGAGTGAAATTTTCAGCATTATATAAATTATTGACATCTACAAGAAGTTTTGTTTAAATTTTCGTTATATCTTCACGTATAAAAAAAAGTTAAGAACGTGAGTTAACGTAACAACCAAATTTAAAACAAAGTACATTAATCATTGTGCAGTAAACTGATCCCTCGAGCATTTCCAAAGAATTCAATTAATTTAGTCCAGTTTTGAAACAATAAAACCTTTTTAAAAGTACCCGAATGATTTTGTCCTGCATTGTATGTATTGTATATACCTATAGTATAATAATCTACGATAATACTTAGTATAATTTCAATATCAGTAGTTTTGGAATGCATTGATCCGCATTCGTCAAGGCCCTGAAGAGAATTATATAAAACAATTGTACAATGTGAAAGAAATTAATATCTCTATTGCTAGGACACGACAAATATTTATGTGTAAAACAGTTGCATTACTGTCTTCAATGAAAAAAAAGAAACTAGTGGACAGATGTGCAATACTTACTCGGTAACTTCCAGTTGGTCAGCAACTTCTACGGAACCAAGTCTATAGTACACTTCGTGCAAAAACTTGTAACCTTGGCCTCCGCTGCCTCTACCATCGATCTGGGCGACGATCACATTTTTCCTACTAGCCAGGAATGTGTTCCAGTCTATTTTGAACATTTCCGTTACTAATTGCGTTCCAGGTGCACCATACCTATATAACAAGGACAATGACACATACAAGAAGATTATACGATTAGACTGTGGATAGGACGAAAACTTTCGTAAAATTACCACTAAAATGAAGGAAGGAGAATTCTACTATTTTTGTAAACTTTTATCATAAGAATTGAATTCTGTATACAAATCCACAGCATATAAGATGTACTATCATTAGACCACGGATTTTATGCATATATAAAAAACTGATTAGGTCAAATGTATAATTGTAAAGTCATTAGAGGAATTGTTAAAATATTATTGTATCGTTAAATTATTTTCAACTTACTATAATTATTAAAAGGAGGAGACATTTTGATTTAATTTGTGTTCTTTACAAATAACTAAAACAATTCTTATTTTGCATAAAGATCCGTAGTTTAATTATTATAGTGTTATATAATAAAATTAATTCTCGTGATTTTAATATATTCTATACTAGCGATGATTTTAGTCTACAATTTACAGTTAAAAAGTTGCTTAATACATTTTTTAATAGAACTACTTGTTTAAATCAGATACTATATGGACCAAGTCAGTAATATTGTGCAATAATTATATTTGGTTTCATCGCGTAGAAAAGGATTGTTTAAACTTTTGTTAGTGAACTAACGATAACTGATTAGGTCGATAAAATATGAATACAACTTTCATCACCTTATTTGAATATCCACTTTTTCTTAACTTAATTCTTTGACAAATACTTCATATCAATATAGACGCGTATTATAAATATTATAAAAAATAACGTGTAGAAAGAAAATAAGGAAAGTGAAATAATTAAAAAATCTATATCATTATTAATTATAATATATTATAACATATTATGAATTATGATGTTGATATTAATAAAAATGAAACTATTTAAAGTAAAACATCGATTGAATATTATCACAAAAATATTCTGGTTAAATGAATAATTTAATCATTACATGAATCTCTTAAAATATTATAACTTAGACCTGACTTGTATTTCTGATGAAGCCATAAAGAGAAGGAATAAAAGAGACAGTTCAGTATTTTATTTTAACCCTGTTAATATCTAATACTAAAAGAAAAGAAAATGCCTTATTGATAGAAATAAACAAAATCAATAAATTTCATTGCAATAAATTAAAAATGTTACATATGGCTAACACGAGGTTTTGGTCTCATAGATCCGAAACATAATGGAAGGATTAAGTTATAATAAGTAAATATACTTGCTCAGTATTCTTTAAAATTTGTACATGTTCATAAATTACTTATATAGCGAAATAAAATATCCATTTCCAATTTTATAATTAAAAAGAGGACTTAAGCGAGTCAATATCATAATAATACAATGAATATTTAAAGCTATACTTACACTTGCACGACTAAAGGGTACCTCGTGATTTCATCTTCTCTCAAACCGGGCGGCAAATGTAGTCTCACTTGTGCGTTATACCCGCCACTCATTTGTACAGGGAATGTTTTTACTTGCGGTAGTGCGAGATTAGCAACTCTTTCCTAAACAAATTGTTCGCACATAGATTAGAATCCACGGAATAAACATAATTTACAAAAATATTTCATACCTGAAAAAGTTCGTGCGTGTTTCTATTAATAGTAAAAAATGTACGTACTTAATGTATTCGCGAAGTTAATTTGAATTAACCAAAGGAATACGAGTGTTCGAATAAAAAAATAGTTAATTAATTAGATTCTTACGTTAAATCTTTATCGATTTTTACAAGAAACAATTTTGTATGTGGATTGCCTTAAATCGATTTGTTTACAATATACACTTCGTGTCTGGATAATAAATATATAGGAGGCTCAAAAGTCGGAGTTCCGCTGCACGCAGAACTACGAATTTATTCTTTATGAGTTTATGAACTGAAACTCTGTCTAACAGTAAAGATAACAAAACGTTTCAATATCTTTAAGAAGCTTCCACGAGATAAATAACGATGCGATAATAGTTGCAAATGTTTCAGCAAGGCAATAAATAGAATTTTAATTTTTAAATAGAACCATTGACTAGATATCTTGGACTGGAACCTTTGACTCCATTACAGTACTAATTCAAAAAATGAGTTTTTGAGTTTAGTTTGTAGTGCATTTTAAAGAGTTTTATTAATTGCTTTTGTCTGTCTGTTTACGTCACTTGTGTGAATGTACAAAATATTTATTAAATAATTAATATTTATTAATTTACAGTGTATTTGCACTAAATCTTCGCATGAATTTTCTCTGGCACGAAATATTTCAAGTATCATTGAATACGAACAAGTAATACATAAAATAAGAACATGCAATAAATAAAAATGAAACAAGTAATACGGAGAAAGAAAAATGTGTCTTACACGTAATTGTGTATTGTTCTGCAAAACGTAGATCAGCCGTGGCATAGGTAGTTCAGTTTTGTACAATGCAACCGTTGGTATACTTGGCCCATAACATTCTAAAATAAAATAGTTCGTACTCCCCCGTGGAAAAATAGCATTATGGTATTGACACGGTTCTTCATTAAAAGCTAGGAAAAGAAAAAAATTGTATTAGCAGAAAACGATGAGCAAAGTGTTGTAGAATATATTAGAAGAATATTCTATAACGAATTTGTCCAAAAATTATGAATTCCATTCATAATATCAGACAAACAATAAACTAATCGACATAAATAATTAACGTTAGACAGATGACGCTAGTAACCATCGTAATAATCCGTGTTTATCTTTTTGCAACCACGATGATATTATAATTAATTAATTAAATATCTGTTGTTCTTAAAGGGGGAGTTATTAGTTTCCCCTAATTTCATAAATCTAGTTATCACTAGACTGCGGATCTTTATGCAAAATAAAAATTTGTTACATCCGTTGCAGTAGTAACTTAGTAGTTTCATTATTTGTTTAATCTATTCTGACTGCTTTCTATTACAAGTACTCATTTTTGTCATAGATGCAAAAAATCCGCAATTCAGTGATCATAATAATATTTAAAATTTAATATGGTACATAAATTAGCAACATTGATCTAGGCTTTTTTACTCACTTGGAGGTACATATGGTTTCGGTTTTTGTTTCTTCGTAGGTTTTTCCTTCGCCTTTTCTCGGTCCGAGTGTTGCGCGTTCTCTCTTGCCTCATAATGGTCACGTATATAATTATTTTCGGACGAAGTGCTATGATGACGAGAAAGAACTGTTTGGTGATCATTTAAATTCCCTTCTGAGGCTTCTGTACATGTGATGCAGACAGCAGGATGCAGAGACGTACCCACATTCGGTAACACAGAACTCACGTAATAAAGGTGTCTCTGGCCTGGACGCATCGGCGGTATACCTATAAAATATCTGTACAAATGAGTTAGATTAGATTCATCAAAATATGATATTTTATATTACATCCTTCAATTCATTTCATTGCAGAAGAAAAATTAAGAAACGTAGAAATAAACTTAATAGTGTTATTCATGAAGGTATAATATGGTATTTGAGGAATCAATTCTGGTTCATAATAAAACTATCTTCGTATATGCAGCGAAATAAAAGTTTGCATGGGAATTTTATTGTTGTATTGTATCGAAACAATAATATCGAATTTATATCTTTCTTTGTTATCTCAAAAATTTCTTATTCTACAGGAGAAAGTAAACATTTTGTTTCGATTATTTTTTAAACAGATTTTACATTAAAAAGACACCTAACGAAATAAATATTTATTCCAGTTTTGCTGCTCTCGAAGTAAAAGGATAAAAAATGAAATGATACGAACGAAACTTATTCGGTTTTTAATTGCTATTATTTTATAATATTAAATTTAATTATTAATTAAACTATTCAATTATTAAATTATAATTTTTATCAATAATAATTGTATGAGTGTGAGCGTCACTAAGTATTCTAACAAAGCTCCAGAATCTGGGCTTGCTCTTGAATTACAAAGTTAAATTGCATAATGTTCTAATTGTCGTGATTGACAACATTACAAAATGATACGTATAGAAATCTCATTGCCAATTAAGCTTGGTTAACATTTTGTGAATTATAATAGAACCAAACCAGAGATGATTTTGCATGAAAAAGAAGGTAAAACTTACATAGTATTGTTCACTTGATCCCATGCCACTATTTGAGTGACTTCGAACTTCCCATGCGTGAGAGGAATAATCAACTTTCGATCAACATTCACCCAAACAATGTGTTTATAATAACCAGATGGACCATCCTTTACCGGACTTATTGCAATATAACTGCTTCCGTTTGCTGAGAAAATAGGTGCTTCTGGAGGGGTGTCCACCCATCCACGATCTTCAGATACTATCCTTTGAATCTCCTGAATGAAATCATAGTATTAACTGGTCGTATAACGATCTGTCTTCTTTTTAACCCCTTAACCGACATGGGAAACGGAAAAATTAACTAATAATTTCAATGCGAAGAAACGCAAAAAATATAGAAAAAATGTACACGATGACTAAAAGATACAGAAAAAGCATATTCTATTGTATGCAACAAAATTTGTCGCTTTTATAACATACACGTTAGAGAAGAGCTCATACAAAGTCTGCTCTTTCAAACAAGTTTGAAAAGTAATTTATAGTCTCGGAGTGATGTATACAGATAAAAACATTTGTGCGTTCAGGGGTTAAATGATGCTCCGATTAATAGTAATTTGTAACGCACCTGACAACGCCACATTGGACTTTGGCATCTAGTTACAACCGAAAGGTTCTGAGCACGTGTTAACCACGTTATGCACACCTCCGTTGACGATACCCAAGAAGCCGAAGTAAAGTAATGTTCTCTGTTGATAGACAAAAATCGTTTACAGTCTAAATTGATATATATGTATATATAATTATATTTAAGTAGAGCCTTCCATATCCGAACTAGCAGCAGGGTATAAAAGACTTTCAAAGATATCGAACAATATCAGAGCAATTTAATTATTGAAACCAACATTAGCCAGTTAAAATTTATCATGAGAAATACTAGTTCGTCTTTTACATTTTAGTAATAAAATCATTCTTCACAAAAATATGATTTGATTGTATATGAGTATGATTACGATCATTCATGTTTTTATTTATCAATTGTGTTGAACATATTGTTAACTTATTTGTTCTGGACACGTTAGTTTTTCTATAGAGCTTATTGAAACAAGTTGAAATTTAAATTAATTTCTTAAGGAAATTATATTTCTTTTATTCTTAAGGTAGCCAAATGCCTCGTCATCTAATTAATGACGCGCATGAATGGATTAACGAGATTCCCTAACTGTCCCTATCTACTTTCTAGCAAAACCACTGTCAAGGGAACGGGCTTGGAAAAATTATTTCCAAGTTTTGCAAAAGGATAAATTATTAAGAGACTCCGTGTTTAGAAACCAAGATCTAATTTGCATAATAGAACATTCGGAAACGGTAGGTTCTACTTCATTCTGATTTATATGCCTACTAACTATCGCAAGACATGCACAATCGTTGATGAAGCATTTTCATTTGTAAGTAATATTTGTATACACATAAATAAAATTCGATATTTTATTAAAATATGTAATAAAATGAATTTTAATTTTTATAAATTTTATTTATTGTGTATATCCTATTACTAACATTTGTTTACCATTTGTTTACCATATACAAGATTCAGAAAGCAAAGCAGGTACATTGTAATGCATTGCTCAAGATTTATCAAATTGTTGTTCAAGTGCGAAGTCTTTAATGTACAGGGCGTCACAAAATTATGTGACATTATGTGAAATTCTTGTAACATCGACCAATAGTGCGTTCATTTATCGAGTTTTGATTATTAGGGTCTTACTGTTATGTTTAACTATGCATTACGACGTTTATATATCCATATAATTACATGATTTGTACTCATCTATTTATGTGAAATTAAAAAAGCTAATCTCAATGTGGTTTTAGTGATATCTGGCCGTGATTAAAAACTACAAGAAAGAAAAATTTTGAAAATAGAAAAATATTGTTTCAATCTTCTCTTGCTTTTGAACGATCGTGAGAATTAGAAAACAATATATTTTGACGTGATTCTAGCAACAACAATGGTTGAACATCTGATGAAAAATTTCGAGTGCTATAATAGAATATAATATAGAAATAACTCGTCACGCTAAACGAGCTATAACTTCATTATTTTCTCGTATACGTTTATAAAATTTATCGAATATATTTTTAAAATAGTGCACATTCGTTTTCTTTGACCTCTTATACTAGAATTCGATAAAGTTTCTATTACGACTTCTTCGGAATTTCTGAAGCCCCTGCAGTTTTCTACATACATATACATTAGTCGTCCATAAAAGTATAGAAGACTTTCTCAAATGGAACAGCTTTCTTGAAATTGCAATAAGCAACTTTTATTTTGTTTTAATATTGAAAGGACTAGTTTACTAAACCACGTATAAGAAAACTTTTTCAAAAATTGCAATAGATTGGAATGAAAAGAAAAATTAAAAAATTATGCCTTTTACATTTTTTTTCATCACAATGAAAATTTGAAGGACGCGTTTTATAGATATTGTATAATTTCGTGAATGTTGTAGCGTTATAAAGAAATTGACTACACTTTTGTGTTCCACTATGTTCACACTTATTTTTTTTTGTCTGGGAAAACTAAAAAATTGTCGTCTAGGTTCATTTAAAAAATGGTATCTATACAGATATTATCTTCTAGCTGCAATAATTTTACAAGAACAGCAAATAAATGACTACGCATGCAATATAATCTTCATTTGCATATATTCCAGCGTTATTCGGGGTTCGTCATCAACTGTTGCTTTCAATGTTCTTTAAAAAAAGAAATCTAGAAAAAAGCTTATGACGTGAAAGCTCAGCGAAATTAAAATATTTTTCGACTACGCTACTTTTTGTCATGCAGATGTAGAAAGGGGAAAATTTATTGATCCTTGTACTCTAAAATTCATTTTTAAACTCACACATGCTCGATGATAGGTGGCGGTTTCACTACCTTCGTATGAATATTCTTTGGATCTGCCAAATCTGCTACGTAGAGTCGCGCCACAGGGTTCGGAGTTCCTGGCTACAAAATTAAAATAATATCCAGTTGTAGTTCTTAGTTTCTAGTGAGTCCGGTTTCATCTATATTATATGCATGGTAGTCAGAAATGTAAGCTAGATTTCAAATTGAAGAAGTGTGGCCGTGTGGCAACATTCATTGATTTCTCATCTTTGATCCCTCACTTCTTTGATTTTAAATCTAGCTTATTTTTCTGGCCATCGTAACTATATGGTACATATGCATGTATTCTTCATAAAAAATTTTAAAGTAGCTTTTTGTTACATATGTACATAGTATCTAATTAAAAAAATCGTCTTCGTGTCGTCGTTGTAAATCATCGTTAATAATTTTTTATTCAAATTTTCTAACAAACTGAAATAATTGTTACACTACAATCAGTCATTATAATTACAATCGGAAAAATATAACATTTTCTTAACTGAATTTCTGATATAAGATAAATTATTTTTATTTAATATGTTGTGAACAAGACAGTTCATGATCTGGCATAAACCATATCATTGTTTTAATGAGAAAGACTGAAAAAAGTGATAATTCCACAAATTCATTATAATAACTCTTTTCCGAAATTATTACATATATATACATACAAGTTGTTTGTTTTAAATGAAACATCTAAATTATATCCGTTAATAATGGTGACATCGTTCGTGTTACATCATGAACTGTCTTGTTCAGCGCCAGCTAATGTTGATCATAACATATAAAGTGAAAACAATTTATTATATCTCGTATCAGAAATTTTATTAGTAAATTAAAAAATCTATTTATATATAAAAGGATCCATTCAGTTGTTATTGTAAGGAATTATAGGAGATGGGGTAAAAGAACGATACGTTTCCCCACTGTGTCAATATTTCAAGGATCAATTAAAGTAGGGGAGGACGATCCATGGGATACGGGATACTGTCCAGACGCAATGTCATCCGTCAGTGTCCCCAGTATTCCTGGCTGACTCTGAGATGCTGAAGTTGTAGCAAGAAAAGAGCACTTAAGATGAAGATACCTCTTCCGATCAGTTTTACCACGAAAAACAACGGTGTTGTTAGGGCAAGGACCGACACGTGACAAAACGATCTTCCCAAAAAATGAACCCAAGGGCTTTGGAGTTGTAACGAACGATATGTTTGCTTTTTTTATTGAAGTTACAATAAGATGTTAAAAAACAAAGATAAGTTCTCGAAGTTCTTTAAGAAACACGTTTATCTTAGAAACTGGCACTTATAATTTTGTCAGTTATAAATGGACGTGTTGTTGTGTAAAAATGTCTGTATCTATTGGCAGTCTACTAGACGTTTTTGCGTATATTATCGATGAAGAAGAGAAATATGAAAGTATTTAAATAATTAATGAATATTAAAAAACAACAATACTGGAATAACACCGTAATAGTAAATATTCGAAAGGTTGGGAAATATAAGAATAAAGCGCTACCTTCGGATAACGAAGAGATCGTATTTTCGGATAAAGAACCTTATTTTCTTCTCCAAACCACGATATGTGCATCTCCTCAACGAGCGAATCATTAAAAGATGCATATAACATCATATGACCATCTGGTGACATCCAAATAGCCTCTGCGCAGAGCAATATTTCCTCTAGATGCAACAAAAGCAATTAATCAATTAGCTGTTGCAATCTTTTTAGAAAGCGTCATAAAGAAATGCCTGCATTATGTGTTATGATGAATACACTTGTTAAACACTGCCGACCGATTAATATAACGTGCGCTCTATCAAAAATATACAGTATAAAGGTATGAATGCGCTATGAATAATTTTAGTTTAGGATGACAATATAATATTGGGAAAAGCTTTATTTTTTCCCCAAAAAGCATTAATAAAAAGAAAAACATCTAAAACCGGTAAAGTACTCAAAGTGACTAAATTATTTTGTTAATTTTGAATATGTATAGTATGATATATAACATTACCTTCGTACAGCCAATCGGGTAATCCATTCGACAAAATACCAGGAATTGATGTATTAGTAACTCGATAGCCTGTATTACTCATAGGACCAGTTCTATAATATATATCGTAATCTTGCACCATGACAAGTCCGTGACCGCGCGGAGTCCACTTTGCTAATAAAAGATAAGGGTGATCCTCCTTCTCCGGGTATGGACTTAATTTTATAATTTCCCTGCAATTACATACTAGCGATGTGCATTGTTCACAAGTGGTATTGCTTACGAGTATTGTGTTCAGCTACATATGTAAATAGCATAGTCCACTTGAAAGGAGTCATAAATGCTATTCTACGACCGTGAGGATATACTACTTAAGATTCGTGTAGTATCACTATTTTATGAGTACACAGAATACATTCTGATGACATGACACAGAATATATTCTTTAAAAATTATTTTTGTACAGAAGATTTGGAAGTTCTTATGTCGATGTAAAAATTTCCAATTTTTAGAAATAAATCTCTTATGAGGATCAGAATTGATAAAAAAAGGAAATGAAAAAAATTTTAATGTAGCATATCGTGGGCTAAAAATTTAAAACAATTGCAATTTGCAAAACCTTCAACCATTTGTAATTCACAGCAATATTCATTAGACTCGATGTAATTTTCGAAATGTATAAAATTAGCATAAATTCGTAAAATTTGTTTTTTCAATTTTTAAAACAGACTTGGAATGAAAAAGTTTGTAAAAAGCAACTTCCAATATTTTCTACTGCCACTAAAATTGTCACTTCGACATAATACCGTACGATTTATGCTACAAAAATGAAATCGTACAGATAAAATTTTATATAAGATCTTTACTAACCGTGTATTCACATCATAGACATTGTACTGTGCTAAATACGAGTATCGAAACAGTTTCTTCACGTTATAAGCTAGGAGCAAGTATTTACGATCCGGCGATAACAAGAACTTGGCAGGATTCAGTCTTCTCTGCACATAAAAAAAATTCTTAATGAATCCTTTCATCGCATCACTTATCGTTTTATTTTACTAAATTCTTGTCGTTCTATATTTTTACGTATAGGACTACGTATTTCTATACATTTTCAAACTACTCATTTTTATATTTTCAATTATTATTGTTTTTCAGCTCATTAGCTGTATGTATGTGTGGTATTCACTGAAGTTTTACAAAATACGTTGTGCTAACTTTTTATCAAAGGATGTATATATCTCAAAAGTTGCATTTGGCATATATGCTGGATGGTGTTCAGAGGTGTTATATGGTAACAATTGATTCATAATACTGAATTAACACCATATCAAGCAAGATATTTTAATCAAATATTTTTCTAATGGTACCAGAAAGGCATCGAGATAAAATGTGAATTAAATTTTATATTACTTTTGCATTACACTACGAATGTATACTAGTGTACTGATTTCTTTGTGACGTAATGTACATATTAGATTTTTGGGATAGATGAAATATAAATTTGTATATCTTTACAAAGCAGTTTAGACAATGATTTGCTTGTAAAATGTTTAGCTGTTGAAATTAAATTGGTTTTTCCCATTCAATATTCCTAATACAATTTATAATACTAATGTTTTGATTTTCATACCACTTCTTCGATTTGTAAATAATATTGGATACTATTGTATTAGACAAACCTAGCAAAATGACTTTTCAAATAAACATTCTAAAAGAACTTGTTATACAATTTTTAATATAAAGATTCTAAAGTATCTGTTCGATGGAAATATTTATTGAAAACATACCCAAAGGGTAAGGAGTTTTATCTTTCGAAATCTGGTTTCGTTGCATCGCCCTATTTTATTTGCTAATAAGTGTTATACTTACAAAAGTTTCATTGGGCATTAAGCTACGAGAGGTAACATTATCTTGATTAATATATAACAGCGAAATTCCACCCCAAACATCCCTGTAGCATATGTGTTGTTCGCTTGTCCATGATCCGTTGAAGAGGAGAGGGGTTAATTCTCCGGATAGTACCTGAAACATCATTAATTTTGAATAATTAATTAATCGGATGTCAAATTATAAGAAAATTTTACGGTCCAAATGAATCCTGTTATCGCTCAAATTTACCTTTTTGCACTTCAAATAAATTCTTTTCTGTATCATACTCACCTGTTTGCAAATAAAATTAACCCATTCACGTTTCGTATGCATCTTTTTGCAAAACCTTTTGCAGATCAAGACCGACCGTCTTTTATTCAATTTTCAAATTTAATACGAATTTATATACTTGTTTAAAAAATAATACAAATATTACCAATAATTGATCATTGTTAATCTTTCATAATTACTGTTAAAATGTCATTGAATTTTTATATTTCATATGAACTCTATTGTCAATAATTGCAAATAAGCGAATTTTACTTACAAAAAGATTAATCATACCTGCAAAAGGATTAACTTTATTTACGAAATACAGAATATAATGTACAAAAGGAATTTTGGACTATGAAACCTAAATGTATCCATCTTTTTTATTATTATTATTAAGAAATTATATTATTATAATTATTTATGAATTATAATAATATGTTACTTGCTTATAAACAGTTGTTATAAATTGTTCGATTCTTAACAGTTCAACTGACTGCAAGTTATTTCCGATAGTTCAAATTGTTTCCGGCGATTATCTACTCGTTCAAGGTAGTGTTATAGTTATACTAGGTATATTTACGCTATACATCAATATTTAATAGCGCAAGAATATTAGCTATCACCGCATTTACTGAATTACAAATTTTTACAAATTTTTGTAGAACGTGTAACTTAGTAAAACCACTAAGAGCTAAAAGACGTGTTCACTAGGCTTACGTTACTCACAATTAACTTGATCGATCTTTATTTTGCATAAAGATCCGCAGTTTTGTTATTAATAATGCACAACAATGGAATTAAAAACATTTATAAAGTAGTACAGTAATTCATTTTTAGAAAAAACAAGTCGTATGATAGAAAAAGTATCTAGTTTTCATAAAAGTATTTCGTAAAAGAAACAGAAAAAATATCTAGTTTTTCTGTGAATCGGTTGTCATGGCAACCAATGATTTGTTATCTATTATTAAGATAAAAGTGTTAGATTGTACTACAGTGAGCTCCAATAATATTATATTATTTTTTTAAATATTAGATACCTTTTGCGATTAAAATAAATTATATTAAAATAAATAAAACAAAAATAAAAATAGTAACGTTAAGCTAGTGTAAGTTCCAATATTATCATATAATTTGTTAAATGATAGATACCTTTCGCAATGAATAAAATAAATAAGATAGATAAAATAAATATTGTTTAATGCTAATGTTATAAAAATATAAAAATATTAGTAAACTTAGTTATTCTATAATAACAGAAATGTTTATGGCCGAATGACCATTCGATAAATTGTTAAATAACAAATAGTATTATATACCTCGGAGAGGCGTAGCCGTGTGCCTCGTACTCTAGGGCCTTCATCTGGTGGTGTTAACAGAGCAACTGATGTCACGATCAAAGCCAGGACCGCAACGATCACCAGTAGAGCAATCAGAATCCCACGCCAGTTTCTTTGATTCTGATTCGCTGAGACAAGCTCCTGTCACAAAGTTTTTCACTAACACTAATGTCAAGTAATCGAGAACAATACATAATTTATATTGCAGATTTCTACCAAACATTGTTGATAATAAAGCTGTAAGTTCTGCCATTGAGTATTACTAATATCGGTAGAATAGGATTGCCGGTTACAGTAGAGTGGCCAATTTTTGCAGCTCTTATTCAATTCAATTTTTTGATTGAAAAATAAACAAAGTAAAAGAATAAAAAGTCTCTTATTTGACAAATATAAAGTTAATTACGTCCGGAATCAAATGAAAGGCACAGTATTTATCATTACCGTCCTTCGGTAACCGTCTCCACTATCCTACCAATTTATCCTATTAATTCAAATTATTCATATGCGACGTTGTCTTTTAGTAAAGAACGTTTAACAATAATTCTAAGAAACCAAAATACAATTATATTTCAGAATGGAATGAAATCACTAAAATTTTTACTTTTAACACGACTACATAAGGTTCAACATTTGAAAGTGACACTATGCAAGTGTTAAACTTTAGACGGAAAATATAACAAAATCTCCAAGAAGATATTTAGATTAAAGATCTCTAGGTAAAGACCACGCTAATATACGTAGATAGCAAAACTACGCAGAGATTAATTTCTTTGCTTAATAATTTTAATAAGCCAATAGCAATGCAACAGTTTTTTTAAACCTCTCGAATGTTGCCACAATTTCACATTTTATGTTCTAGTTTTTGTCATAAATGCATAAAAATTACTGCAACAGATATCGCAACCGTACAGGAATTTCAAAATATATCAGCGTTTGGTGTCTATGATCAAGTATTTCAAGAAATATGTTATATAATATATAGTATTTTTCTATTGTTAAATATGAATTGTAACACTGACCAAATCCCTAAGATTTATCTTATCTAAATCGAACCTTCTTTCTGTCTAAATTTTATCAACTGTGTTTGGTAGGCTAGAACCATTATCAATTCGTCAGCTATTTTGATACTAATATAGCAGAATAGAAAGGTATTAAGCTTATTAAGGATAGAAAAGTTTAAAGCAGACCCCGATTATTCGAACTCTGAATATCTGAATCATTTTTTAACTTCCACGAGTAAATAAATGAATCTACGACGATCCATATACAATACGGTTTATTGTACAAATCGGTAAAATGAAATTTAGTACTTTAACTACGCTACTATTCCATTATCCGAACAGTTACGTTTTCTTGATAAGTTCGGATATCCGAGGTTCTATTGATTTCATTACCGATGATAATGCTAAATGCGTTGAACTATAAGTATCTTTTTGCTGTTTTGATATTCTATTTTAAACTAAATTAATCCATGTAATCACTTTTGCGCCCCCTCCCTCACCAAAGAAAAACAATCTTGAAGCGATTAATTACCTCAGAAAAGGAATCATTTTAACAAAAATGTAAAGGATTAAACATTCTATTTAACCCTTGGACACTAAATATTCCATAATATATATATACCCCTAAATATTCAATTTTCGGCAATTAAATGATATGAATTGCTTTTTCAATAGCAGATAGCTGCGAGAAATATCTTGGAAAATATTTTATGCAAAACTAGTGAAAAAGTGGCAATCGTAAGCACTGTGCAAGATCAAACGAATTTGATCATTCAATAAAACATTCTACTTTTTAACCTTTACATTTCATTCGGAAACATTATTTTAAAAAATACTATATTTCTAAAATAGTCAATCGATCGGAAACTATTGTGGACTCATATTTTAAAGCTCATAACTCAGTTAATTACCTTCGAAAACACACAAACAACAAAGTGTTTCAGAAAGGTCTCGTCAAATTAGATCTACCGCTTAATGATAAAAAATTGTGTATTCCACTTAAAAAAAATCATATTATCTTTTACGTGACCTGGATTCGCTACTTTATGAAAATTATATCAATAAAAATAGCGTCATGAAAGTTCAATAGAATGTCTAATACTTCAACACTTCTGTCGAAGGCATCTTACCCCAGAATGCTTTGTTTTTTAAATACAGTGGTGAATAATTATAGACTCAAAGCGATATCTGCATTATTACCGATATCTAAACGAAAACTTAACAAAATATGTTTCTATACTAGAAATAATAGAAATAGAAATATAAAAATATAATATTTTGCTAAGTATTTATTTAAATATCACTAAACGTGTAACAATTACTTTAAGACTACAATTATTCACACCATTGTAATTAGATTGCGGATTTTATGTACTTATGAGAAAAATGTGTAGATCAAATATAGAACTGTAGAAACATTTAAAGAATTTAAGCACGTTATTGCTCTACTTTCAACTGAATAAAATAATTAAAGGATGGAAGGAGTGTCTACGCAGCTTCCCTCTCTTGCAATTAATGCAAGCAATATTTATTTTGCATAAAAATCCATAGTCTAGAAATAATCAACCGCTTTGAATCGTAAAGGATAAACAGAAAAACTAGAGGGAAAGGTATACTAGTTTATATTTATTATTGTTATTATTATTATTATTAATATTACTATTATTATTATTATTATCATCATCATTACTCCAAAAAAGTTATTAATAATAATAATAATGTTATGCGAATTGCATGAGAGTTCATTTGTTGTGATATTCATACTGATAATTTCATATAATTTCATGTAACAAAGCACCATACGTATTACGCACGAACTCATCAGCTGAAACATGCGAGGACGCAGTTAGCGTCTACCTGTTTGCATTATCAAGCTAAGTGAGTAAGTATAATGCCATGCGTTGGCCTTAGGTCGCTGCAGACCTCAAAATTAGGGAATTTGCTAAACGGCCTGCCAAGGTACAAAGGTTACGAGCGTGCACATAGCAAGCGGAAGATCAATCCGGGACCGTCATGCTCCAGGAAGAGCCATTAGATTCGTTAAGCTAAAAATAAAAAGAAAAGAAAAACCGTAATTCGTAATACAGCCGAGCCAAAAGGGATCCTACATGAAAAAATAAGAGAAAGATTTGGTATAAAATTTTTTACCCGGTGCTTCATTTTCAAAAAAATCGAATTTAAAGCTTATTCATCTTTGTAAAGGATTTAGTTGTCGTCTATTCTTCTATCGCCGTTGTCTCCTTCCGAGACAATGTTTACAAAACCCGTGGTTCTATTGATAAATAAATAAAAATCACATTAATTTTAAAGTGTGCTATCTTTTTATCCGACACTGTAAGTTTCCGAGGGCGACATTAATTTGTTTCCATTTGACGCCGCTCATTGTCGGTAATAGTAACTTGCCATAGTTTTACTCTCAAATAGATATAATAAAACCACTGTTTTGCGGTGATGGCTCCACAGTGGCCCATGCAAGTTATCTCTAAATACTGTCTTTGAAGGTTGATGCATGCGGTCTAATTCACCGATCAGCTGGTTTATCAGATATAAACCCTTTTACACTTTTATTTCTAAGGATATTTACAATCAATAATTTATAAAACGTCTAATAATAGCACCGAAAACCTTGAGCAATGCTAGTATAGCACAAGCTTGTAGGAATGTACAGAGTCAGACTTTAATTAATCCTTATATTCTTTTAATCTATTGTTTCTCTTCCATAATGGGGAAGATCATGCACCGCGATTTTTGAATTACCTTTGCATCAACTTGTACATATGTATAATGGCAGAATGGAAAAGTTACTTTCAAATTATGAATGTTATAATACGTACAAGATACTAATTAATTACATCACATAACCATTTTCAACTGGTAAAATGATTCTTTTCTTTTACTTTCGTCTCACTTTTCATAAATATCGACCACTGTGCGATGTTTTTCTAACATAGTAACCTATGTAAAAGTTTATTTGTATGTAATAATTTCAAGCTGCAATTTATTGATACGTTGTTGTAATTAGTACATTGTACTTCCTTCCTTTCGACTCAAACACGTAAGTAGTTTAGGCTACGCGGCAAATTCTAAAAAGTATAAATTTTACCCTATTAGACCAGCACTATCGAACATGTATTCCAGAATTGTATTCCAGAAATACAAAGATGAATTCAACAAATAAGAGTTCAAAATTTAACCATTGAACTACCACTGAAGTGCACAAGAACATCTTATCTAATGTATTGTCTGCTCTAATAAAAGAACTGAAACAGATTGTCAGTCAAGTGGAAAACAACCCGGTTAAAAGATAAGCCATCGATGTGCTAAAAACAGCAAAAGTATCTAGGTCTAACATCTCGTGTCCAGAAAGAAAGATATTGGAAGAGGGAAATACAGTACAGTCATTTTATCGGCACCTATCCACAAAGCTCGTTGTACTACTCGTACAAATGAAAGTTCCTTTCTTTATCGTATCATGTTAACAACAAAGTCAGACATTGAAAATGTCAATTTAAAAAGTGCATTAAAACGAATAGGTTAAATTAAATACTTCAGGAAAAGAAGACACGCGCGAGAAACGGAAATTATAAATCAAGTCCAAAGTAGTTGCAAGACTTAAATAATCAATAACAGTGATAAAAGGTATTATAGTAGTATTGTAATTGCTTATATGTATAGAATTATAATAACATATTAGAATAATATATCAGAATTATAATAATTCTTAATTATAAGCTACTTATATCCCCTAAAAGATTAAAATACTCCGTTTATTTAATAAAAAATTACTTCTTAACACTGTGTAAATAAGTGATCTAATTCCTACCAAAATAAAAACATAATAAGATAAGAAAGCCTATTTAAAGACATTTTTCGGTTTCCAAAACTGTCGGAAAAATGCTAGTAAACATATTAATTTAAAAACATGGCAAAACTTGGGTTCATAATAGTAAGAGTTTATCGCTGCAATTTCAGGAATTTTCAACGCAATTAAAAGTCTGATTTTGATCTTCTTAGTACAAAGAAATATCAGCGGCAACTAATCACCGCCAACACTGAAATTGTGCGCAACTTTCGGGAATTTGGGTCAAAATCCGTTCAAATCCTGACGTGGGGTTGATACAAGAGTGACCAACTTCCTTCTCTACCCGCTGCTTGAGATGTTTCAGCTGACATTAGCACATACATACAACATAAACAACGTATACACACGCAGCCATATACATCCGTAAAAGGAAGCAAAGAAATGTGACAAAGACAGACAGATAGGTCGATGGAGTCGAGTGGATATGGAGTAGGCAGTTCTCCTACATCACACTCAACGAAACAGGCAAGTAGGGAGAGTAGTCACGTGCAGCCCGTGGACTGTTAATTTGTCAACCCTATTTTATTCTATAAACAATAACGTGATATGTAAACAATGACAATAAAGCGTGTTGTCTAAATCCTAAAAAACAAGATTTGTATCTGTCAGAAAAATGACTATCAGTTGATACAGAGAGATACTTGATGACAATACTTTTTTATTTTCGCGACTGAACTTACAATAAACGTTTGTAACGATGTGAGACTAAGCATTGCAGGAATTCGCCTGTAAGACCTTTCAATGTAGCATGTTGATATTAACATGTTACAATTTTAAACAATAATTATATTTCCATACTCCTTAACAGTAACTTTAAGTATCATCCGACTTTTCAAATTTAGTTCATTGATTATGAAGGAATTTTTCAGAAGTTTTTAAAAGAACGAGAAAAATGAAATACAACAGAAACTCCTCAATTATCCGAACCTGCGACATTAGAATTCTCTGTTCAAGTAAGGTTCGCATGTGACAATTTGAATTAAATCAGGCCATAAATCTTATTAATTACTTGAAAAAGTTAGTATATATAAAAGTCAACGATAAAAATGAGATCGAATTGTTCGTATTATTTTTAGATGGAATGTTCTTTCTTTCTATATTTATTTCCATATTGTATTGTCTACACAACATTCAAAATGATGAAAAAAGAATCGATAAACCATGCTTAAAAATTCGAAGTAAAAAAATCAAAAAATTAATTTTTATTTACATAAGATACGTTATTTATTTACTAAACCTTTACAAGGGCTCGATGTATGTTAAATAGTTAAACAAAATACTTTAATTTTGTGAGTATTTCTAGGTAATAGCTCGACAGCTAACGCATTCATTTAACAAAAGACGGCAACTTCTGTACATTTTAACGTGTGGAGTGTACTTCTAAGCATCGCACAGTCTCATATTCCTTATTTGATCCTGACATGCACGTTATAGTCCAGTCCTACCCTCTGCAACTATTACTATACTTGGCAATCTCTCTTGTAAGCAAGCGTTTGAAAAAACGCTGACGTGCACAAAGCAGTCGCCTTTCTTTCCAAGTGAAATAGCAGATTTTTGTATTCATGGAATGTACAACCTTGTGGGTTGTTGTGAAAAGCAATAAGTAGTCATTATTATTACAAACCTTTTCCGTTATGTATTACTGTATACTTCATTTTAAAAGAAATCCTATATGAAAATATGTGATTTCAACTTTGTTTTCCAGTCGCTAGTAATTAAGACTTTCTAGAAATTTAATTAGATGAATAGATTATTAAACTAGATTAAATAAGACTATTAAACTATTAGTTCCTACTGTATATGAAAGAATGGGATAAGAAAATACGTACAATTGTAAAAATATAAGTTGGGCGTTATTCTAGGCCTAGTAGGCAAGGATTAAATAAAAATTAATAAAAATAAATAACTAAACTTTTTCGCAAAAACAGTCGCACAATCAAACTGCAATAAAGCATGTATGTCAAGTGAAAAATACATATTCTCGTTGAAATTACGATCAGTCTTCGGCTCTATGTATAATACCTGCCCTATGACATTTTCGAATCATAAGGGCGAATCCCTTCTATTTTTAACACGAGACGACGGAATTATTTATTCAGATTTGAGTATCCACTTTTGTACAGATAAATCGGGTATAGGAAAGATCAAGGTCAAGAGTAACAGAAGGTAAAAAAGTGACATTGTAAATAACTCGAAATTCATTATACTGATTATCGCAAATTTATAATATACGATGCCGCATTTCGATTAAAGTACTCACACCTAAATTCTAGTAATGTAAATAAATAATTAATTACATAAAGATATAATTATTCCTTATGAAAGAAGGTGCTTTTTTATCTTTAATTTGACTTTGGAAAAATTGCAAAGACAACAATCAAAATGAAAAATGTAATAACAAATAAGATGTGTAATATTATAGTCTAGTATACTTCAATTCATAGATACATACAGATCTAACAAGCCAAATGAAAAACGGGTGCAGTGCGTGGAGTAAAGATTGACTACATAAAAATTGCATTAAACATGCATTATACATTTATTACATGAATATTGATTACATGAAACGGAATAACTTATAATTGAATAAAATTATTGTAATATTTAATGTCACTATGTTTGCTTAGTATGAATATCAAACATTTAATTCTTGAGATAGTGAAATCCAAAAACATGTAGTTTGTTGGCAAAATATGTCAATTACAGTAGTCATCACTTTGATTAATAAACTATCTGTCAAGAATTGAACATTTGATACGTAAAAAATCTTTTAATATGATAAAGTGCATGTGAATAAACAGATACATTAGTAAACACTATTGAATTGTGTCAACTCTCCAGAGAGAAAAGTAAGCGTTCATAATATCTGTTTCTAGAGTTTCTTGAGTTATAAAGTTTCTAGAGTTGTTATATATTACTTTATGTTTTGAATCCATTTTAGTTTGCGTCAAGTCTTTTGAGACACAATTACTTGGTCTCCATATTACGCATTTATATGCTATATTTTATGAGCTATAATTTTATACGGATGAGTCTCTTTTAATGTGATAAATATAATTCATAATTTATATTGAAAACTAGAGCAATGAATCAAAATAATCCTCACATTGGCTAGAAGATCTTATACAAATTCAGAATAATAAGAATACCTAAAACTTTCTTTGAAGATTTAAATGAAATTGATACAAATCTTAAAATAAGCTTATCTTAAAACTTTATTCATTTCATTTGATTGAAAATTAACTCTAATTTGGTCACCTTTTCTTCCATTGTTCTCTCCAATCCTATACTCTTTTTCACTTGCACATTGTTCATTTTCTCCTTCATATTTTGTCCTCCAGTTTCCGTATTTTCTGTTTCATCATTATTTTCACTCCCTTCCATCTCTTCTCCTTCCGTTAGGTCTTCACTTTCAGGTCTCGTATCCCTATCTTCATTTCTTCTCCACATGTTTTGACTTTACATCTGATCTCTTTAAGTTCATTTACAAATGTATGTAAAGTTTGACTATCTCTTACTCTTTTCCTTCCTCTTCCTTCTCTATCCTTATTTTCTATTGTACCTACTATCTTCTTTCTTATTAATAATAATCCTAATAAACTATTATTCTTACCTTTTCCCAAACATTTTACCTTACTGAATCTATGTCACTTTGATAATTCTGTTTGCTTCCAATGCATTTTAAACTTTAATCATATTTTACTGTCTATCTACTCTTGATATTAATTCTTCCCTTTTCTGTGGTTTAACCCGTTATTCTAACGTTGCCCACATCAACCTAACCTCTATCCTTACACTTGATTGATACGCATCATTTTTTCTCTCTTCCACTTCACCTCCAAATATTCATAGTTTTATCATCATCAGACTACTTTAATCTGCATTCTACAACACCTAATATGCTTCCACTGCACCAAAAACCCTCGTAACCTCTAGGAAAATATTCTGTCTATATCGGCTCAAAGTAAAACCATGACACTTTCATTTTCGTATTTCATGAGGATATTCATAATTTAAGAGAAATATTTAAAGAAAATATCAAACATATTTAATAAAGCGTAGTTAAAATTCGTATAAATTTATCAGAAACAAGATAAAAATTTATTTAAATTCAATTTTAAAAAACATTGAAAACTAAACTTAAACTAAAACTCGGACAGTTGGCGACACCGTTAGAGTTGGTATACAAAACATTGGGAATCCCCAGTCTACGTCTTCGCGAAGTTAAATTTTGATATTTAAAATGGGAACATACATTTGACAAACACCATTAAAAAGAAAATTAATTATTAAATTTAAAACATATGGATAGATGTTCCAGTGTTTAAAGAGAATAAATCATGATAAATTATTGCAAAATGTTGGCGATGAAGTCCACGTTACAGAGACTAGAAATATACAAATATACTAAATTGATACAACATCTCGACTGCAAAAATAAACATTAAAATTATAGAAATATTTTTAACAGTGGTGACATCTAACTTATTCTGTTTTGTATCTATTTTCTATCAGACGATTTTCGAGAAGAAAAGTCCTGCACAAATAAACTCACTTTTTACTTAGGGAGTAATAGAAGCAATCGTATTCCAAGTGAACGATACGATATCCATTTAAATCGTGGAATATTTTCTAATTCCACATAGCAGGGGTGAGAACAATTTAAGTATTTATAACATCGACCGTGACGGCGTGATGAAACTGATCAATAAAAGTTGTCACAAGTTATAGTACTATAAAAACAGACGTAAAAAAATAGAGGGATACCACGTCATTTAATAGGATAAAATATCTAAAAATAAGACAAATTTTTAGAGAGACTGCTTTCTTTAGAAATAGTTTTGGAAAAACTAATATTGAGGTTTATTAATATTTTATTATTTATTTATATAGTTATATTTTTTATAAATTTATTTGTCATAGTAATTTCACTAATCTAAATAACGTGTACAAAAACTGCAAACCAAAAATACGATATCGATTAATATTTCTTCAATTCTATTATATTTTTCTTATTATCTTTTATATTGTTTATTTGATATATATGTAGTACATTATAATATATATATATGTATAATGTCGCATTTTTTTACTAATATTATATTACTACTGTATTGCTGCAGACGTGATATTATCTTCTGCGTTTCCTAAAGTATATTCGAAATATCAAGAATATTATTCGTGCTGTACTTTATCACAATCATCAATTTTCAGTTAAAATAATACCGAAACTGTATCAGATTGTAGCTTTATTTCATTGGTAATAGTTTAGAAACAGTAAACCGGACACCATATTTAATATTACCCACCCTATTCAATTTAGTATATTGAAATAGAATTCATAATTCACATAGACTTTAATATCTTTTAAATACACTATTTAATATTTCTTTAATATACTACTAAATATTTTTTTGATATACTATATTCAACCTATTTTAATAAAGACAGAACGAGATTTCTTGGTTACTCCTATCTTTTGCAACAAGTGCAAATAATGTTTAATTTCCATAAAAACTCACAAAAAACTCACAATTACTAATTTGTCATTGACTATCTACAATGCATATAACTTATTATTAAACGTGCAGATTGTACGAACGTTCACAATAATTTTTAAACGCCCATATCAATTATAAAATTTATAGAATAATAATCTTCAATTTAGAGAAACTACAAAACAGTATTTTATACAACAGAACCTCTATTACTCTCAATTACGAATGTCAAATACGTTTCATATGTAATCAGCCCAATCTAAGGGATTTCAACACATATTAAATAAATTTATTACATAAATCGATAAAAATTAAGTCTGTCGTTGTAACTAAGTAACTGCCGTGTTATTCTCAATATTCATGTAAAATTGTTTACCTTGGACAATTGAGGGTCTAGTGTATATGTAAGACTGTGTCTTTGAATATTTGAATAAATTAATTTCTTGTGCTATAATTATGGAATAAATGTATTTTTCAATGCGTTTTAAATATTCATGAGAGTTCTTATCTTTTAATATGACTCATATGTGTAATGGGTACCTAAAATTTTATAAAAAAAAGAAGGATCGAGATTAAAGCACATATCGGTGATATGATCGATCATTCGTTTATTTTTCCGACATATATTTTATTTTTCCCCAACTAAGCATTATTGTGCTCCTTAGAAAGAAATTAACAAGAAAATTGCTGCGAGCAAATGAACTTTCTGACGGAAGAATGGCGATGATTGATGACGTTTGTGTTATAAGTACAAGTAACAACTACATCACGAAAAGAGGCTACGACTACATTACGGACTGTATAACTAAAAGATGTAATCACGGCGAAGGAAAGCATTGACTGATGAAGCTGTTTCTTCAAACTGAATGAAAAATGCTTTGTGCTACTTTGAATTCCACTGAATCGTCTATCGAGATAAAAAAGCACTGTCGATTAAATTTATCGAAAAGTACAATCGACAGATGTGGATTTTAAGATCACCGTGCATTGTGCCAACAAAAAACTTCACTGACACAGAAATTGAAACTCGCAGGTAGTTAAGGAAAACTTTCTTTTGTTAAAGCGAACATGAATAGAAACTAGCAAAGATAAATATAGTTTTGGTGGCAAATCGATCATGATGCGAACTTGTTTTTATAGTGCGTGGAAAAATTGTATAGTTTCTGTTTCGAGCAGTTTATATAGATACTTTAAAGAACTATTAGCAACTATATTTAACGGATCAGAATTATACATTGAAAAGCATAATCAAAAGTCTAGTTATAAGCATTCAATCATATATTATTCAACGCGTGGAGATGGAACGTGATAAATTTTTAATATCTTTGCATCACGACTGAAATAAAATGATTGCTGTGGACAGATATGTTCGTGAAACATCGTTTCAACAGCAGTTCCATTAGTTTATTATTTAGACATTATTTAGAAGTAAGAAACAATTTTATAGCGTTATTTATTTCTGAAGAACCAAAATTATTAAAGATCTATAGGCTTGACACAAAATAAGCTATCAATTCGTCTCTGGAAAATAGTTTTAATACTAATACGAAATTGAAATACAATTAGAAGGAAATTAAGTGAATTTTTTGGTGGCAAAAGTTTAATACAATTGTTTTGTAAGTTTAGTAACGTAGATCTGCGATCGAAGTTTTACGAATGTCCACAGAAATAAAACAAAAGGAATAAATATGTGAAAGAATGCATTTTTTTGTTATTAAAACATTACTATTTAATAATTGTTTAGCTGATGAAACTACGTACCTGGGCGTGTACAATAATACACAAGTTTAAATAAATTTATATTAATATATTTGTGATGTAAATGCATACAATTATTTGGTGCATCTGACCTACTTTTCTCATTTTATATCATTCGATAATTGTTTGGTATAAAACAATTTAAGAATGTTAAAAACAATGTAAGGGAACGAAATTAGACACTATGCCATTATTTAATACAATTATCGCTACTAGATGATATATGACAGTACGAGAACATTATTCTACTATGTGACAATAAGAGCAACATATTATATACCATCGAAAATAACAATGAAACTATTAACTATATTAGACGCTGAATTACGTCTTCAGATATGTACTATACGCGTGTATGTACTTACACACGGAGAAAGGAAGCGTTACAAAGGTTTACAGAAGCAACGAATTAATTTGTTTTTACTTTTAGTCCATTGTCGATGATTCTACTATTTTCAATTGCCATTGATAAGCTGCAACACTTGACAAAGAAGGTTAATCGAAAAATGTGAAATTAGGGGGATGGAGATTGGCCACCCTACTTTATGATACACACTGCACATACTAAAAATGGTGTCGGGGTCGATCATCGGTGTACAAACGAGATTCTTTAGACAACGAGGAAAAAAAGATTCGAAAGAAAAAGTTTCTGTGTGAAATTCGACTGGAAAAATTTAATTGAGAAAGAAGTCACCATACTTTACACAGAGGGATGTTAGTAAACTTTAACATCATTGTTAAAGAAATAAAGAAAATTCTTCGATGGAACAAGACATTCGTAAAAAACCATTAATTTATTTGTAGAAAATACATGATTTTGTACACGATTACGCGCTCATTATTTGACGAATACCATTAATTTTTAACACACGTGTTGCAGTATAACGAAGACACGATTAATAAAATCTGATCCGCGATATAACTAATCTAATTATTATTGTTACGGACGAGTTTTAGTTACTTCATGCCAAGACAGACTCGACTGTAAAAGGAAAATTACGTCATTAAAATGAACAAATACAAACTCGTCAAGTCTAAAACAAGGAACCGATTATTTTTATCACTGACACTGGCGGATATTCATGGAGCGGAACCGCCACGTCACTGACATATCCGAATGGACCATCATTCGCTTGAAAAATAAATGAATATCTCATTTCTACCAACCACAATAAATAATAAAACGTCGTGTTTCACAAAATGTACACATTAGTCCCTCATTGAATAGTTCCACGGTTATTTATGAAATAGTGTGTATATGTTTCTGAGTACTTTTTCTACTTCTTCAAAAAAGAATGACTTCTATTTATTTACGACTTCTTTATATTTAAACGCAGAAATATGTCTGTAGATAGCATAAGAAGAAAGTGAACTGATTTTAACGACAGGAATAAGCTACTGCGTGTTGTTACATCGAAGTTGACATTACATCTACCGAACCCTAAATGCGACTAATGCGTATCTTGTTTTGTATCAATGACAAATTTATGGATAACAGTGTTATAAATAGTAGATTTATTGAAACTTCGTAAACGTTTTGTTATAATATATGTTCGACCGTAGAAGTTTATCTAAAAATGTCTCATAGATACATTTTTACAACGTCAGGAATCGTAAAAGAGAAGATCGAAAACTAGTCATGTTAGTTATAATTAGACTGCGGATTTTTATGCAAAATAAACATTTTCTAAGACGATTGTAGAAAATCGAAGTTACATCAAAATAAATGGGTTCTTTTAATAATTTTGACAAATAGACAATAATATACCAATATTATTCAGTTCTGTTTATGTTTTCATGATCTTATATGTCAGCAACTTATTTTTGTCATTGATGCATAAAATCAGCAAACTAGTTACAATGTTAATTATGTAGTTGATTTTCATCGTGAATTTTATAGTTCTTGTTTCACGAATGAACCAATTCAGTGAACCAAAAGAGCTTCTTCGATATATTCTACGTTGCCCAATATTTTGACAATAGATAGTATAGTCATGCGACAATATAGATATGTTTATGCAAAACTTGTATATAAAAAAATGGTTTAAATCGATTGTTAGAATCCTGAATCTTAGAGAACGTCTTGAACGTGACTTGTCTTCCAATAACTAATTGCTTCTTTTAAATCGTTCGAGCGATCGCCTATTCTTGCAGAATTCAGAATTTTCCTAACAAAAGCTACAAGTGCAACTTGCTGCATACGCTGCTGCATCTCCAACTTTAATTTCACAACAGCTCGAATGCTCGAGTTTAGAACACTCGACTTACCCCTTTTAAGCCTACGAACAATGGAGCATCGATACAAATGAAGGATGCAAATGCTACTGTCAAATGCTGCTTAGATCAACTAATTGCAAGAGAACAAAGCACCAGCATTGTTCCATTAATCGGCGTTGGTCGTGTTAATTCCACGAAATGCCATAGAAAACTCCATTTGAATTCCCCTACGATCGAGAACCCGCGCAAACTTACCCCGGGCGCTGCCGTGTCTCGTTAGCTCGGGGGATTATGTTTCTGGCTAATCTAACCACGATTATGTCCCCGAGGAACAACGGTGTAATTATTGTGCCGTATTTATCAGGAATCGTGTCCAGACGGATGTTCAGCAAGAACGTATACATACGCGAGATTTCTTAAGGCACGATGCGCATTACGCGCGTTCCCTGTACATATTATAAATGATTCAGCACGAGTTTGCATTAAGTAGGCACACGAGAGATTTCACGCAATCCACAGAGCTCTTGACATGCGTATTGAACAGAGATAGTTTGAAAATTAGTTGTTAATCGCCCGATACGTTTTTGTTTCTCCTTCAAGCAGAGATTACCATGGGCAAGAACAATAGGTCCACGGAAATTTCATAGCACGATTGTTTCTCTACCAAATTGCGGTGTTGTTTATGCAAGGAAGCGTGTCGTAATCAGACCACGGGCATTTGTACAAGATAAAAATTGTTTGCACTAATTACAGAAAACGAGAACCGATTAACTGTTTTTAATAACATTAGTGAACTAAAACTAATATATCGACTGTTTTAATTGCAGATGTACATAGTTACCATAAATGCATAAAATCCGCAGTCTAGTCGCAATTAGACTGCAGACTTTCATGCAAAAATGGTCTGCGCTAATTGGAAGATATGTGAACTATGTGTGTTTCTCTTCTTAAGAATTTCAACGAGTTAAAAAATAAGACAATGTTCTCACCAATTTTGATTTAATCTATCCTTTACTTGTAAAATCCGTGGTCAAGTCGAAATATAATTTCAGCAATGATGCTACCCTTTCTACACAAATTGTGTAAATAAACTGTCTTTAAACAGTGGTCAGATGTAGCATATCTGTGTATAAGAGAAAAGCTAGTTTGTAAGGAATATGTCACTGAAACACACCAATTATAAAGCAATACGAACGAAAAATAGTCATCTCAAACTCGAGGGAAGGCTATTCGTTTCGACATCATGATCGGAACAAATTTAACCGTGTCAATTCAAACGTTAACATCGTGTTAATTTCTACTGATATTTTGTTTTCTTTAAAGTAGTATATCGAAAATGACTTTAGCTTGTAACATGCGTGGATGCGAGGTAGCATAATTCTGTAAAATTGTGCGCGTGCTGCACTGTGTTCTACAAGTGGAGTGTTGCTCGGAAATGTTTATGAGGATGATTCTAAGACTATCGATTCAAAAGCGCATTTTGGTTACTGCTTCGAATATAGTGGAACGAAGTGATAAATAGAGGAAGTTGAAATTGATTAATTACCTCGTCGTCGTAAATGTTATCGTGATCTGCCATTGAAAATAGAAATTGATTTTCTGTGGATAGTGTTAACTTAGAAAGTAATCAATAGGATGTTATGCTCTTCTCGAATAACAACGAAAAATTATAGCACTTCGCGATGTACACAGGATATACACACTCACATAAGTAGAACGGAGAGAGAGAGAGAGAGACAGACAGACAGACAGAGTTAGAGAGAGAGAGAGAGAAAAGGTCGAAAGACAGACGGTGGTAATTCTTTGTAACTGGTTTCCGTAACGATACGACACGTTCTTTGACTTCCACATACACCGTGAGAATTTCTGGTACTGCTAGGAAGATTGTCTCCAATGATGCTGCGGGAATGAAGCCTGCGCGTTTTGGATGCTGCGCGCTACCATCCGCTTCTTTAGCGTATCCTTTTTCGCTTATTTTAACGCGAATAGGATCATTATGTTAAGATCAACCATAGACGTTAACATTCTGCGCGTTCACAAGCGACGAAGAACGATTTCACCGCGACACATATGATCTGTTTAATTAACTGTTTTCTTTTGAGGAAAAAGAGAATTTTGTCTTACAAAGAAAGAAAAAACAGTAACTATTATTTAAACTGAGAGAAGGGAATATTTGCGTAACAATCGTAACGTTTGATTAAACTTTTCTGTATTAAAAAGAAAGCACAATTACTTCACGCATTGTATATTGCATTTCCAAAAAGTTTTCCTAATCACCTTTCGGTTACTTCAACCAATTTTCATCGTACTTACGAATTGAATAATTTTTGTACTTACGCGTATGTTTATAACATCAATTTTTCCAATTTTCTAGTTTCTTAGTTGTAAACATTTTGTTCAACTAATTGGTAAAAAGAAGGTGAATCGAAAAGATATAATGTTAATTCGACGAGAAACTAAATTATGGAAGCATTTATTGTCGCGTTACTTGTTATTATATATCGAGCACAAGATTTTGGTTTCGATTTTAACACTTCGAACTTCTGTCGCACCGTGTATCGTTACATCATTGTTGTTAAACATTGTTCACAGGTATTTCTTGTTTTCAGAATGACGATGTTGCTAATAGCAATTTCTTCCATGGTATATTCAGTCCTCTCGGTGTTGGGGTAGTCTTGGTACAGGCGTTTCGCAAACTTCGATGCTACTGCCACGTGAACATTAGAGTAACGACTTTCATAGTATTTCGATAGATACAGTCGCATGATCAACATCCGTTGAGTTGTAGGATCGTATTACGTCTGCAACTAGCAACATATGCCACAACCGACGTACAGCCAATGAACGAGGGTACCTCATGAGACAGTATTGATCCAGTCAGACGGACTGCAAATTAATATCTGTTGTCAAAACTAATTGAGGAAAAAGTGATAGTAGGAAACACGAAAACATTAATTACAATGACCACTAGTCGTATCTTGTTCCGCAGAATACGTTCTATATACTACAATGATATACGTCTGTCATTAATGGTTTGATATAATATATTTTCCAATTATTTCATACAATCGTTATTATATCGTTCACGCGAGTGTTATTTTGTATTTTTGAAAACTGGCGAAAGGCGTAATCTGTGCAGTCTATTATATTCAGCCGAACTCTAGTCTGACGAAACATTAATGCTTCGCCTGCCTAAAACTATTACCAGTATTTTTTATGGTTGTGTTGTACCAAAAAGTAGTTTAAACTCTTTTAACGCTAAGCCTATGGAGCAGGTAAAAAAGGACCGGTTTCGTACTTTTTATTTTACGATCGTTAAAATATAGACTCTTCCATAATCCAAGCACACATCCTAATAAAAATAGCTAGAAGACTAGATAAATGCAGTTTTGTCATTCTGTGAAGCATCATAGGCTAGTCACTTTCTCAGTGTTCGGTAGATTTAATGTTGAATAACAGTTGCAAGGTGTTGTATACAAAGGTAGAATTACTATAGCTATCGAAAAATTTATTAGATTTTTACTTGTGAGCTTTTCTAATTATTAAGTAATCACTGGAAGGTAATGTGTTAATACTAAAACAATATCATTTATGTTCATTGGCAAAACGTTATAAATGGGGAAAAATGTAAATATAGATATAATTTTAAAGTAAAGCGTGAAGAAAAATATTTTGTACATTATATATTATAATGCCAAATATGTAATGCAAAATTGTGCTATATATTTTGATTAATATATGTATACATACAAGGTGTCCCAGACCAACCGTCACCCCTATTAAAATGAATGAAAATTATTTTTATTCTGTTTGTAACAAGGCACAGTATTCAGCATCGTTCAAATTTTTCCCAACGAGAAGAGCGCCTAAGAGATATTAGATTTGCAATCATGTCGCATCAAGCGTCGACCTTTCAAACATGTTGCTTTGACCCAATGAAAATAATTATCTAACCAGTAACAGGAGTACTAAAAAATATCATTTTCTTCACTTCTAATTGTATGATTCATCAGTGAATAGTATGCATTAAAAATCACATTGTTGTTGTTTTATCCATAGTTAGAAATGCAAATCTTTTAATGTTTATTAGTATGTCATTCTGTAAGGTTGTCATGTTTATTTTTTCGAAATATGCGAAATTGTAGATTTACTTATCCTAGATACTCTTTCTATACGTTTTACAGAATTATGAGGATTCAAGTTTGTAAACGCAAGGATGTCTACTGTTCTTGTATCTTTAACTGGGCGGCGAATATTTTTTCCTTTGTTATGACAAGGCTGTATAGTACCTTAATTTTTAATTTGCTTAGCCAAACGTGAAAAAACTCTTCTGAAGTGATGACATCGTTTCGCCTACAAAAAAATCTATTTCGATTCTCGGTCAGAATTTGTAACGTACAGTATGTTTCCTCATTTGAATATACCATAGCCGAAGTTGATAAGTCGATTCTCAAGAGTCAACTATTGCAAAAGCTTCAGACAATGATAAGAAATAGTGAAATATTAAGGGTGAAAGTAGGAAAATACTCAAAGTGATTTTTACATTGTTACCGATATCTAAATCCGTGATCGTTTCGAAAACAATCAATCAAATGACCAATATGTATATAAACTGAAATTAACAAAACGCATTTCTTCAATCTTAATCTCATTACTGGATAAAAAAATGTTTAAACCAGAGTTTTTTATTCTTCCTTTTTTGGTATTTTAAGTAACAACAAAATTTAAACAATGCGTTCTAGTCATTGAACAATAAGCTGGTCCCTACAAATTAAAGTTAATTAATCTAGTTTAAAAAAAATACTACGTTTTAAAAAGATACAAGATACTAGAATAAACTAAAAAGAAAGCATTCTTAGAAATGCTGTAGGTCCATACTATTTCAAATTCTTTATCTAATTTGTTAAACTATACACATATTATATTGGTCAAACACAACCTATCCTCTTACAAAATTAATAACCAAATACTGCCACGAGAAAGTCATGAATTCTTCATATATTCTGCCGCGTCCCGTAACGTTCAATTATGTCTGACACAATTAAATTTATTTCCTTTGTGTAACATGGTCGCGGTCGTCACATGTACTTGACTACTGGCAAATAACTGGTTATTACGTTGTTTGTTACATGAAATCTCATACAAGTTGTACAAAAACAGAACAATTTATTTCATGATATAAAAGAAAAATTAATATAATAAAAGTCGTAGATTCTGGCAAACCTTAGTTTATTCAATGGATTGTAATAAAAATTAATCTTGCTGTGTTAAGAAAAAGTTGTGTCACTTCTGGTTGACCGACGACGTAGCACTCAGAGTATTAAGGAAAAACACTGTAACATATTCTAAAAGACACATGGCTCGAGAGTATTCTCTGTAAATTGAAAGAAATTCATAAGATTGAAGGATTATATCAAGGTAATGGTATCATTTTACATATAGAAATCATTGGATAGATCTTAATCTCAACTATTACTTCACAATGGTACAGGGATTCCTGAGATCATTTGAAACAACTTCCCCACTTACAAAAATTTACTCCGAGGCATCGTTAATGAGTTATTAACAAAAAAACAGTAACCAATGAGAGGCGGGATCATCTGGCGCAAGGCAGCCGAGCCAGTGAACTACGTTTCTTCCGCTGGGTAGCCGCCTCGCGTCAGTCAACTTTGTCTCTCATTGGTCAGTGTTTTTCATTAATAACTCATAAACAAAGCTATGAATTGTATTTTGGCTCTCATTTTCTGTTTGCGTGTCACTTTTGGGATACTCTGTATATGTATACTACATCAAAGAAATAAAATCACGAAAAGTATAGCCTTATCACAAATTTTCTGTTCGTTATAACTAAACTGCTGCTTTTTATGCAAAATAAAGATTTATGCAAAATAAAGTGTTATTGATTACATGAAAGAACAGTTGTATAGCAATATACTGTTTCTCTTAATAATTTAATTAATGTGGAGACGTTACTATGTTCATGTGATGTTTTCACTATTTTGTGTTTCAATTTGTTATTTTTCTCACAAATGCATAAAATTCGCAGTCATTTTCGCATTGACATTTTTTCACGTTATCCAAAACAGTTAAATTTTTCTAAATAGCCAATTAATCTTGTCTGTTGTGTTTGAAATATATTTTGCTTGAATGGATAAGAGAAGAAGACGACACGAAGCTGAAGAGAAAACAATGAGGAGTGATAGGAAGCGGAAGAAATTGGGTTCGTTTAACCCTGTGCCAATTCGTAGAAGAACCCAATACTGATTGCTAACACTTCATGAAGATGCCAAGCTTCACGTAACAATTAACGATCCATCCAAACGTCACTTACAGACTATTGAATGTCATTACTATTTCTATAACAACAAAGTAATTAGTACATCACCGAAATAATTTCTCCTTAACCACGTTGATATATAAAAAACAGACACTATACATGGTCAAAGTGAGTCTCTTTTAAACTCTGTAGGAATTTTTATATCGAAGCCCTCCTCCTATGTTTGTTTATTAACGAACAACGTTCCACCATGCTTAACCCTTCGTGATATTAGCTGGACTGTAGACTTATATGCAATATAACATTACATACATTTATCGATGTATAAACAGCAGCAATGCTTATATTGATCACATAATAACTGAACGAAATTGTTCTTATGTTTCTTTTGTTTTTCTTCTGGTTAAGTCATTAAGGAAAAATTATGATTTACATTATTAATCGCATTGTTATTTTGTTCACAGCCAATTGGCAAAACCCGTATTTATCTCAATAGACTTGCACTGAGTAAGCGAACCGTTGATATAATGTTCATTTCATTGCAGGGTGTTTATTCATTGGACAAATCACCCTAATCGTATTTCAATGTCACAGTGTTACTATCGGCACTGTGATATACGCCAGCTCCTCATTCCCTATGTAGAAATTCTACTGTCTATCGAGTATCTCATGTACAGGGTAACCGTGCCGATAGCTTGACTAATGAACTCGTTAGCAGACCGTGCCAGTAATTGGTCTCCCAATATTTCAGTTCCAATCGAGTGTAAAGACCGAGCGATTCGATTCGTATCGGCGCGGAAAAAGTGAGTGGGTCCGATGCTCCAGTCAATTCAATCCATATTAATCCAGAAAATACCGATCTGTTTGATGTTCCAGCCGATTTGAACCGAAATGATCCGATTCGAGTTCGAACTCGCTTCAGCTTTATCGGTTGGCTCTTACTTTTCGGTCACTGTTGCAGAACCGCAGTTTGAACATCGATCTACACCTTCTCAGAGCCGGTACATGGTTCGAGACAACTTCAGAATCAAGTAGCTCAATTCCAGTTTGTTCTGACTCGTCAAGAAAATCAAGCTGATTTTGAAATGAAGCCCCTCAAAATCACCTTGAAGATATTAAGGTGTTGATGTGTTCAAGATAGACTAACAAAAAATTTGTTTGACGATCACAGAAATATACAAACTTTTATTTTCATTTCTATCAGCTGAAGATCATAATTTTGAATATTCACCCTCCTCCAATAGTTTTAGAACACCTGCTGATTTAGTACAAATTGTAATTTTTCACTCTGTTGAAGTAACGTTTTATGTTCAGAATAAAGTTTTATGAAATCATATTGTCGGAAATACACATTAAGTTAGAATTATTTATTACTTACTTAATTAGTTTAGCTATTTATTTCATTTTATTCAGTAAAAACGTATGTTAAGTTTATTTCGCATGATAAATTTTCGAAATATAGAGAACACACTACGACACGCTTGCGACCAAATAGGATCAGAAATAATAGTAGCAAACGTACGTAATTAAACATATATCGAAGTTACTCCGAGAAGTAATTTAAAAAAGCGATGATAGGGTTGGTTTCATTTGTTGCGATAATGTAATATACAGTTTCATACAATTAATTTCGAACTATAACAATTTCCTATCGGTTCCGCGTATTTATTTAATTTGTTGCGAATATCCTAATACTTCTGGAAGGGAGTGTACAACACGACGCATAAGTTTAAATGTAGAGGACTTCTAGCAAACAAAATGAAATTGAATGAGGAAATATAAAACGGTTTCACTATTTTAATTGAAATAAAGCAATGGATCATTCATTTGGATGAAAATTATTTTCTACTTAAAATTAGGAACCCTTTCACTATTTTTCGGCAAAATAGAAAAATCAATTCAATAAGGTATATCTTATTCAACGTTTGATATCTTATCTTTGATATTGGAATGAATGTAAATTAAAAAATTCAGGAACCAAGAACTGTGCCTTCCATTAGGAAAATTATTGTGGTCGAAAAAGTGCTAATCAATGTAACCGTGAAAATCATAGTGCAAAGGGTTAATAATACTTTGTTAATAAAAAAAAGTCTGGATATCATAAAATGTGGAGATTTAAAACAAAAGTTGAATACATCAGGAACTCGAATAAATACATCGAATCTCGTTTATGTGTTATTATTGTTTATATGATTATTATAAAAATTTGTATAGATCTGCCGATATGTCTCCGACAATATTAAGAAAATTACAAAGTGGAGGGTTTTTCTCTTTCGAAAAAATCTTTCTTACTTACCTTATCTTTCCCTGACAATTTGAAACGTATAGGGTATAAATTAACAAAGCTTCCTTATCTTATTTTCGATTAATTTTTTAGTTAATAAAGGAATCTTATCTTTAGTTCCAATTTTTATAAAACTACTTATGGAAATGAGAATTTCCACAAAGATTCGCAATCTCTCCATTACTTATCACAACACTGCAGAGTTTCATACGAAATCAAAATTGTTTACATTAGCAGCAAAGGACCGGAATTAAATTAAGTAAGTTGAAAACAATGGAACAAACGTTTAGAAGTGTTTAAATGGTTTCGTTGCTCCGTATCGAATCTAATTTAGAATCTGCAATCCAGTTACCATTTATACAGACTTTCAACAAAAAAAACTTCTATTCAATGTTTTAACTAGTTTCTTACCTCCGATTCTCTTCCATGCAGTCGCGAAACTGTAGACTTTATATACTTTCTTGCGATTTTATTGGTCCCGTGGGTACCGCAACTTTATTCAATTCTTGTCGTTAATATCGAAACTTATAACTGCTTGAAGTTTCAAATCGAAAAATGTGATGAAATGTGTTTAACTCGTAGTTGATATTTTCAACGAAATCCCTTATGTATAGCAATTTACTTGAATAGAAATAATAACATGAAATTTATCAATCATAACATTAATAATTTAAATAACTATATAACTGTATTTTTCAGTTATATAAGTCTTAGGAATGATGGCAACCAATCGTTTTGCTGCGAGAAATTATTTTAGAACTAGTTAACGAAAATTGAATTAAATATTTATATCAGCATGTCCTTAATGTTAAAATATATATATATATATATATATATATATATACAGCAATAGTAATAAACAAGGGGGAGAAGAGTGGAAGTCGTATCGATCGACTTGTAATTCAGTAAAAATGGTATTGTTTTCTTTATTTTTATTTTAAAATACTATTGAAGCAAAATAAACTGCGATTTTGATATTTAAAAGTTGTTGGACAATAGTTAGTACAAATTATTTTCTGATCATACATTATAAATTTCTACATTTTGAAGTTGATTTTACTTTTCCGTAACTAAATATTATTTATTTTTTTAAATCATATAAATCACATTGAAATTCCTACCAGTAAAATACGAATATCGTAAATGTACTTGCATCAATAATGTATCAAAAGCAGTAACTTATTTATCGTAAAATTCTACAAGCGATAGTTAGAAGAGATGCGTGTGACAATTTTTTTTTCATATATGTTTCATGCACGCAACATATCGTAAAACTGTTTCGTTTCAAATTTGTTATTTTTACATGGAATGTTTCATTTTGTTTACCGCTGTGTAATATCTGGAAATTGAAATGACCGACTTTATTCAATTAAATGAAACATTTCAAATTTCGTAATATCCTCCAAATATTAACGTAGGTCATTGATAAAGCAAAAAACTACATTTCTCTTTACTTATTCTCAATAAAAGGTAACTATACCTCTGCACAAAATTAAAATTGTATAGAGATCCGATGTTTAATGACATTGTACTTGATTTATTGTAGAACAATTTCATAATTTAATTTCAGGAAGTTGATGAGAAACCAATGACAAAATTGCTGGAAATTTTGATTACTACAAGAATGGCTAAGATAAATACAAAAATAATACGATGAAATACCCTTTGTATTTACATGATCATTTAATAAACAATTTATTAAAATGTATTAGAGAAACTTCGTTACACTCGAGGATCCAATATTTTATGTGTGTGTATATCATAATGCGATTAATGTCACTTTTATTTTGTAAAAAGAGGTTAATAACACTACTTTGCCATTAATTAAATGCAGTAGATCTTGTTGACATTGTACAGAGCTTTAATATAGACCCAGTGTGTCCGCAAACGTTGATCAATATCTGTTGCGTTTGCGTGTAAGTCGGCGCAAATGCCGCAAAAATCCCGCGTAATTCGAATAGTTGTTACTTCTGCTTACATCGAGTTTGTATGCACGCGAAATTATGTTAATTACTGTTTCGAATATATTAAATGATATCAATCTACATTAAATTCGTGTATTTAATACATTGACTCGGTAAAAACGTTCGTACTTGATTTCAATAGTTAATTCCTTTTACAACACAGAGATACGGTTGGTCCGTTAACATTGGTTTCTCATCAACTTCCTGAAATTAAATTATGAAATTGTTCTACAATAAATCAAGTACAATGTCATTAAACATCGGATCTCTATACAAAATAAAAATTGTCTGATTAATCGTAAGAAGCATAATACTATCTTCGTTCTTTTAATAATTGTGATAGGTTTGAAAATAATTTCACAATATCATTGATTTGTTCTCTTCTCTTCTTCCTTTTCTTTACATTTGATAAACTCAAATATCGAAATAAAAAGCGTCGAATTCTTGTAACGTTGTTACAGTTTTGTAATTTAAGTAGTCATATTCATCATAAATATCAATTATCTTTATGCGCAGTCGAACAAATATTGTTTTTATTTTTTGTGCGGACAAATCTTTATGCATTTATGACGTGTGCTGATTAATTATTTTGATTCCGTTATCATCAGAAAAAATCTTTTAGTTAACGGAAGAAATTTCATTTTAACTTTAACTTTTATAAAATAAAGTATAAAAACAAGAATTTTCATAAAAATCAAGTCTGGTCATATATGCTTAAATCATCTTTTGGCAAACCATTTTGTCACTGTACGGAAAGTGTTGTTTGTGCAAATTTAACAAACATCCTTAATGCTTCTCACAGCATTTCTCGCTGTTATACTTGTTTGAAATTCGTAGAGAACAATATGACAGGAATTGATCTTACGTTCACTTATTTTCAGAACTTTCCTTTAGATTATAGAAACTGCCAAAATGCAAAAGTACGGTGTTAAACCAACAATTGAATATCGCACATTTTCCACTTATTAAGTTAGCACGAAACAACATCTAATAGATTATTTAATTGTGCAAATGTGTCACGAACTTTTAACACTGACAAGATCAACAAGACTAGCAGTATCATTCGACTAAGTAACTTTTTGATGTTTATAATTTGGTACATTGTACATGCACATTGTATACACCTATCATTTGGGTTGTGTACATTTTAAACATTACAACTGTACCAGAGGATATTATACGAAGTACCCGAATTCTACGAAACTGTGTCAAATCTGCAACAAGGTTACGATAACATATGCGAAGCTTTTATTAATAAGTAGACTGGTGGATCTTCATGTGAAACAAAAATAATTTGAGTCAATCGCAAGAAATATAAATTAAACGAAAATATATTTTATCGTTTAATGATCCTAACAAGTTGAAAATGATGTAACAATACCCTTAAATTCTTTGAACGTTTTCTGAGTTTTGTATTTTATATTTTATATTTGTATCTGCAGTTTTTCCGATTAATTCGCGTTCTCCACAGTTTAGGACCCATAAAACTTTGATAATTCGAAATGTTTGCAGGAAGAACTGTAGCTTGCGTGCAGAGATACAACATACCAAATTCAAGAAACTGCGTCGTAATCATGATCCATGTGACCCAGTAACCAATTCCCGCCTAGAAGTACTGCCGGTTGAACAAATATAGTATTTCCAATCTCAGACATCCATTCGACACACAGACCCGGCCATAAACACGTCAAACATAAAATAACGTATCAACATTCGTCTTCGTGAAGACGATTCGTGAACAACATGTACCACGATTTAAAAACGATCCTATCGGCAAATTTGGTACAACTATTAAATTAAATATTCATTCTTGTTCAGCCAAATACGAGCAAGAACCGGGAGCCGTCGTTATTTTCACGTGAAAACAATCGTTCTACAACATTTCAACCCCTTGCCCTATAATATCCTGTGAAATACATTGCGAAGATTTAGAACCTTGTTCAATAAACATAGGTGCTGTTTAAGTGTTTTAACCCTTTGCACTCGAATGGTTACTCTGAGGCACCGCTAAAATTGTTGCGGTACGCTCCAAAATAATTTTTATATTACCAAAAATTAAATTTCAGAAATTATTGAAAGTATAACTGTTGTTGCATGAGTTACAAGATTCAATTTCATATATATAAAATACATTTTGTCATATAAAATGGAAATGCTCTATGTCAGAGAATTTATTTTAGAATTACAGTAAAAATGGCTTCGAGTGCAAAGGGTTAAAAATAGAAATCAAATTCTACATTTCTATTATGAATGATTAAATATCAAAGTAAAAATTATCGTACCAACAAATAAATCATCTTTAACGAATTTATTTGTAGTAAAGAAGTATGTACTAATCAATGTAGGCGCGAAAAAGAAATCGTAGTGCAAGGGGTTAATGAAAATCTAACGTTTTTCGAACGATTCCGACGATTTAAAAACCTATACGAGACTCGGTGGTAACTCGATTTTTATTAATTCTGATCCTACCATAAATCTGTGCAACGTGGAATAATGTTTTTCATAGTAAAAGCAACCCTATTACTATTAGCAAATATATTAAAATTATTAGGTTACTATTTATCCTTATTCAGACAAATACAAGTAATAATCTGCGCTTGTTGTTTTCAAGCGAAAACAATGGTTTTACAACGTTTAGTTCGAAAGATGTTTTTCCATAATTTGACAACCTAAACCAAATTCGATAGCGTCATGCTTTCGATTAATACAGGACATATACATATAGCTATAATAGATTATGTAGCGTAATTCTATCGCGCTTTAAAGCGAATACCAGTTTCTCAAATATTCGAATTTGTTTACCCCACGAATACACGTACGCCATAGCTGTCCTAAAATCTATAAAGCTGACTTTAAGGAGATATATCACTTTTATCTCGCTGCGAACATTTCGGATGGCGAAACAAACAAACTAACAAATAGGACACCGAAAAACAATTTTATGAACTTTAACCTTCCATAGTACTTTTCACCCTCTGCCCTATAATATCGTATCAGATTCGTTACGATAATTCTGAATATTATCTACTAAATATGTACGTTATTCGCATCTTCTAAATCTAAATTAAATTCTATTCATCCGTCATTAATATTCAAACATTGATATAAAGGTTGCCATATAATAAGTATAATTTCTTTGTCTGACGTAGAAATTTATTACTAACGAACAAATGCTGACCACCGTAGCTGTGAAATAAATCGTGGTGCAAATGATTAAAAGTATAAAAAGGTTTATGTAATTCTGAAATGTCGATTTTTAATTCTAAACTAGCAACGAATTAACAGATTTAAATAGATCGAGCTTTCTCTGATTTGTGAAGTTCAAGTTAATAATCATGATGCATAATATTATCCTCGATTATGAAGGGGAAACCACGAAACAGGATATTCTTTAGACATCGCGATTAGAAATGACATTAGGTTAAACGGTATAATAAATTGATGTGTGACTTTGAAGTTACGTTGCGAACCACAGACTGTTAACAAAACAGGACTCGAACGAAAGGCAAATAAGGATGTCCCTTGCCTGGGGGTGCGTGTAACGAACGCGTGACATTTTCAATACCATTGTCGTTGAAAAGTACATTTTGTCAAGGATGACATATTTACATTGTATCGAATTCTAGTAGTAAAATCTTAATAAACAGAACACAGTTATAATCACTCACCAAAATATTGAGACACATTTTTAAATGGAATAACGTTATAAAAATTGGTCTAAATGACTTGATTTTGTTTTAGCAAAAATAAAATGATTATATATAAAATGAAAATAAAATTTTTGCAAAAATTATTATAATTACTATCATAATAGTTTTAAACTTCACAATCGCAACAATTTATTATAATTGTTTGAAATGAGAAAAATCTTTAAATCTTTTACCAGAGCCTAGGAAGAAAGTTTGAACAATGCGTTTTGTAGATCTCTATAACTTATATGCAGATTGAAAATTTCAACGTAATCAGTTATCATTATTATGATCTACAAATAATTAAAAATCGTGAATATCACAGTTTTTATCGTATTTTCGTTATTTCAACTAAATGTAATTTTTACAAAACTTTGTTTAGACATTGCCTAATAAACTAGACCCCCTAAAATCTTGAAATATCAACTCAATTTTTAAAAAGTTATCACATTTTAAAAGTTGTCCTCAATGAGTGATTGTATCTATGATTAAGTGTTAAAACGTGGACTTGTGCTATTTTGGAATTCATAGCTTCGTATAGCTCTTACTAGTTAAACCTGTAATCAATAGAGTGTCGTAGATTGTACAGTACGACAACCATGACCTTATACCCTTGAACACTATTATTCCATCCAGCACAGAGGCCGTAGAAGTGTGTCTAGTTTAAAAACTATGTAATTCCTTCAAGTACGTAAAAATAAAAATTTTTCCATTCTTAAGACGAGGAGACGAAACCAAAGAATATTTACAAGAATCGGGACATAAAAGGTATAAAATAATTTTCTCCACTCCTAAGACGAGGAAATGAAATCATAGAAGGTTACTGCAGCATACCAATTATGTACCTGAAAAGTATTTGTTGCTACAGGAATAAAAAACAAGATTTTGTTTTAAATCTTGCTGGTGATAATTTAAAAAAAAAAAACAGAAAGCAGAAAAATAAAATATCCGATTTTAGCACTGAAAAAATGAATTTGAACATAAGGGTAAATTAATGTCTAAAAAAATATTTTTTATTTCTTAAGATTTATAATTATTTACAACTTTGTTAACGTGTTAATAGGATCGAATTGGTAATTTGCATTTTCTCTAATAGACCTTAATTCTAATTCGTGGATGATGTTAAAAACCTCACGTTTAGCTTCTACAATTAAATTGGGAGAAAATGTTCTCACCACCATGGCCATACTTTTAAAAAATGTTAGGGTCGGATCATTGTCTTCGTTTGTCTTCTTTAAAGATTCGATGCTTCTCTCACCGTCGACAGACCTGCCTCGAAATATTTCCAACATTTTGTCGTGATCCTGCGTATGTTCCGTTGCTGGATTATTTGCAGCGTCCAAACTTCCTTTATGATCAGACGATGAGTGAAGGTACGACATATGAATGGATGGTGTCTGATTGACTGATGTGTCCATGGTCATGTCTGTTAATGTATCCGCAGATGTTTCTGTGGATGATGTACTTATGGTTGTTTCTGGAAGCCAAACTATTTCTTTCAGTTCTGCAGGAAGCGGCATCCTATTATTGTAGGCGCTACAAAACAAATTGATGAAACACATTGTACTGCGAAACTCGTATCATTTATGAAAAAGTAGGGGCCATAACAATTACAGTCAATATGAAAGAAGTCGTTATATAACAATTATGATTTTCATCCGAATGTTTTTAGTTATACGTAAATGAAATTTTGCCTTCGCTAAATAATCATTGTAATCATTATATTCATTAATATCATATAATCATTATCAATAAGGGAAGTTTGCTTGTATTACTTATAACAATTATTGATAAGAGAAACACTATTTCAGTTGCTTGTAACAATTATCGACGAAGAAAAAATATTTCGAGTGCTTATAACAATTAGCGACGAGTAAAATTTATTTCGCTTTCTTGTAACGTTTATTGAAGAAGATAATTTTGTTTCAAGGACTCGTTCACAGTTATACAAAAGAGAATTTGGATTTTGATCAGTTTCATTGTACAGTCATATACATGCCCATATGTCATATGAGCATAATATATGCACATTGCATTACGTACAAGGCACCTTAATTTTGCATTCCTGCAAACTCGTTGCCAATTTAAGAAAGTTTATTTTATATTAATAAAATCCAGTATCACGAAGAAAAGGATGTATTCGTTATAAATTGTTTCAATTGTATAATACTAACCAAATTATTACGCCGCAGTGTATATATTATGTGTTAACAGAATATTGTTATGGTTTCTAGAACAATGGAAACCCAGTTTTGATGTGAATAATGTATAGTTTTGGCCGAATGTATGACAATTTAGTATCGTATTATAAACTGCATAGAATAGTATTTATACCATCAATAATGATTACTGGCGTCGAACAAAATTTTTAGTGAGTTTTAATTGTTATTTATAACTAAAAATTCAGATCCTTTAATCCTACAGTTTTTTGTTTCAACTTGAATAATATATGCATCTATTTTTGAAATAACTGTTACGTATGGTTCCTAATGAAGAATACACACCTTCTCCTGAACCACACATTATTTAAAAAACTTAAATGCTTTAATAATGGCCATTTCGATCTCGGCTGTACCACCGATCCTGTCCCATATTTCCTGCCCCGCTTTAATTTCAAGTAAGTATCCCGAATATTCCTCCATCTTCTTTTACAATCAGCAGCTAAAAGAAATAGATATCATATTTTTAACAGAATTACTGCCACTTGAAGAAACATTTACACCTTTATTGTTTGCTTTTAGAACATCGTGTTCATGCGTAGTTTACGTATCACGCAACAGATTAGTCCCGATATTATCAACTGAAGCTAACATTCCAGATTTTGGAAAGCATTGCAAGCGATTTTATGAAAAAATGGAATTTTCCCAATATAGAAAGACCGGACGGAAAGTGGATATGTATGACGTGTTCATAAAATAGTGGTTTCACGGTATTTTAATTATAAGAATTATTTTTTTTATTGAATTATTGTTAATTTTGAATCCAATGGTAGAGAAGTAGCCTACAGAATTTTTGAGGAATTACGTACGCGACATCATATAGGGTAGATGTCCCAGTTTCCATGCCTATGTCTCAATTTCCGTGTCCTCGGATTAAAAACGCATAGAAAAAGAAAAGTTTTCCAATAACATCCAATTTTATATAAATAATATATAACTTAATAATTTCATATAAAATATAAGTTTTACATAAAACATATACGGAAACTAGGACATCTATCTTACGTTTTGGCGAATCCCTCTTTTCTCTTGAAAAATCACATCTTGGGTCGAATACGATTGTACCGCACATAATTGTTGCTGTTGAAAGCTTTTAAGCATAAACATCATCTTATAAAATCATATACAAAACATAAAGGGGTAGAGGATATTACATCTACAATTTTCGATTATGTAGAGATAATAGGAACGTTGTCGGAAACAGCATTCGGAACTTTACATCAGTAGGGTAGAGTGTACAGAACATTTCATTATTCGAGTTCCCTGTTGCCGGAAACGTAACAGACATGGTTGCTATATGGACACTGTGAACAGTATCTCAATAACACCGCTTAACAGCAAAATTAAGATTCAACACTGTCGTGTTGATTACCTTCACTTATTTATCCCTTTTTTATATCACCCACTCTATTATTATCTATCTATTTATTATTTCTGAATTCGTAATTTCAATTCAATTACATCGCTATTAGTAATTTTCATTCAATTACATCGCCATTAGTAATTTTTATTCAATTACATCGCCATTAGTAATTTTTATTCAATTACCTTGCTATTAGTAATTTTCATTCAATTACATCCTAATTCGTATTTTCAATTCAAATACGTCGTAATTTATAATATTTATTCCATCACATCCTAGTTCGCAATTTTCATTCAATTACTTCGTAATTCTAATTCAATTAAGTAATTTTTTATATTCGTAATTCATATAATTTAATCACTTATTACTTTGCATTTGTGCCCGAATTGCAGTTACGATTTATATTGTAATTTAACCCTTATCACTCCAACTTACAGTAATGCTGCCAAGTTTAAGACAGCATTCCAGCGTACTGTAAAATTCTTAGAGTGTTGAGGGTTAATTAAGCGGAGATCTGAATTATAAATTATATTGTACTTGAATCGGACAGGGATCAGAATTAGGAATTACAATATAATCGAATCATAATGTAATTTAATTACTTTGCAATTACAATTTCTTAAGTAATTCAATTGTAATTCTAAGTAACTCTGCTTAAAAGTGAGTCGAAATCTGAGCCATCTTTTCGTGGACGAGGAGTACGTTCCTGAAGAGTTCACCCGTTATATCAACAGCTTCCCGGCAGTCTCGCGGAGAGGGATATAACCAGTGGTCCCATGTTGACAGCGTTGGCACACTCGTCGTCGCCATAGACGCGGAGGTACATTAATGTATGTTCGCAAGATTTGTTTTATTAGTAGCATATTTTGTAAACTAAGGTCTATCGACAATAGCATCAAAAGGAAAAAATTGTTTAGGAACATGTCCCTGATAACGCATTTAAAATTCAGTAAAATCAGTGAGTCCCGATTTCTTTTATATACATTACAATTGCCGTTTGTATGAAAAAATATGTAACAATGTAAACGTTAAAAAACAAAACTTATTTTCTTATTGTTACAAATTTCAATACAATGTTAACATAAACGAAATCGAGCAGTACTTACGTGATCTTCCCACTCTGTTCGATATCTCAATCCATACATCTTCTTTCACTATTTTATTGTTAAAATCTCTAGTAAAGCGATCATACAGAACAGGATATTTTCCAACTTGATCTACTAAATTTTCCTCCTCCGCATATGTAAACTGGAATTTTGAAGCCATAACAATTTATTTAATTATGAAAAAAATGTATAGTAAGTAGCACAGTGTTTGTTCGACAAACATGCAATAGTCGATGATGGTTCTAATTTCCTATAAGTGATTTTTTTGAACTATTTCGTGCGCGTCGGACGCACGCGTTTTGCGATCGCCTGCCCCAGCAATAGTCTAGACGGACGCCAACGATTGCGTCAGCTGCTTTGCTGTAAGCGACGAACGCATACGTCTCACGCATGCGTCAGACGCGCATGGGATATTCATTGGCGTAAGTAGGATCCTTGCTTGGGCGAGGCCAGGTCCCCTGACGTTCGCCCACTATGGTGTCCTATGTGCAATCAGATCTGTGCAAAAATATTTCAACTTTTATGAAAAAAATAAATATTTGCAATTACCATTTTTCTCGATTGACATATATATTTCGTTTAAAATAGTAATTTATTTCTGTATCAACGGAAATTCCATTTCTGCAAATAGTAATCTGATTAATGATTAACGATTGCGTCTTATTATTTATAATATTTAATTCATAATAATTATTGCGTTATAGTCGTTAATTATTAATCGGATAACTTTTTGTTCAATTATTATAGATTAATTTTAAGCATAAACTTCTTCTTTTCTACTACCACGCGAAGCGACCAATGACCTATGTAGTGGCTGAATTTAAAAATATAATGTTGAAAATTGATCCACGAATTGAATAAATATTAAATACAAGCCAAATTGATTGTACTTTCGTAGGAAACGCCGCCAATCGAGTCGAAATTTGGGGGATGTATCGAAGAGTGGGAAAGGATCCCAAATATAAAATATTAGCTCCGAACAATTAGTAGTTCACAAAATAATCACAAAAAAGTTGTAATGCTATACATTGAAAGCAGTGTATACAGACATAGCTGACACATTAAATGCCACCTATACAGAGTGTCCCAAAAATCATTCGCAATCAGGAACTAAGGGGTTCGTAAGGTCATTTGAAGCAACTTTTTCCTTAGCGAAAATGCAATCTGCGGCTTTGTTTACGAGTTATTAACGACAAACACTGACCAATGAGAGATGAGCTTTTCTGACGCGCGGCGGCTGAGTCAACGACCTGACGACGAAACCCAGTTCCGCTTATTGGCTCGGCCACCACGCGTCAGAAGAGTTCGTCTCTCATTGGTCACTGTTCTTCGTTAATAACTCGTTAACGATGCCACGGAGAAAATTTTTGTAAAGGAGAAAGTTGCTTCAAATGACCTGAAGAACCTCCTACTTCCGGATTGTTATTTGCTATGGTAAAAATAATGGGGACTGAAGTTCGAAGCGTTTGAAGGGCCCGTGCGTATCATTTAAATTTCAAAGATTAGTATTCCTCATTTTCTGCTTTTCGTCAGTGAGACTTTTATCATTATATTCGTCTCATTTTGCTGATTAAAGTAAAACCAAACACGATATAATTATGATTATAATTACTTATGCAATCAGTTCCAACCTGAAACTTTAATCACTTACAATTAATCATCCTTTAGAAGAATAATGAATTGCAGGGAAAAAATTGATTATATGATTCAACTCTCAAATCTCAGCTGATCGACTAGGTCCATATGAAAAAAATTCAAAACACAAACATTTGTCGAAGAAGAAGTTTCTATTCGTGGGTTTTTGTCAATACTTTTTGATTTCAACACCTTATTATGGAATCACAATTATTAAAAGAACCTGTTTGATATTAATTGATGTCAGTCTTCGATTTCGATAAATTCCTGTCAACTAATTTCATCATTGATTTCAATATAACTCTATATAGTTATTATTGTTATTGAAAAAGAAATTAAATGTGAGTTTATACACTACGATATATCTTCAGCAGTATTCACAATTTACAATATCGATCTTAATAAATTATAAGGTGAAATAAATATAAGTTGCATTTATTTGAAGCGTGTACTAAGAAGGTTAAAATTTGTTATAATATAAAAATTCCTTTTGCGATTCGATCATTTTGTACATTAATTCCTTTTGTCTACGATATGTTGCAATTTTATATAAATTTTGGAGGGTGGTAGTTCACTAAGAAGTCCACTTCTTTTTAAAAAATCATCTGAAAAGAATAATCTTTTCATAAAAAATATACTATGACGTATTATTAAACAATTCAGCTACATTTTTCTAAAAATAAATACATATTTAATGTACTTAAGGTAATATACTTTTTTACATTGCTTTTATGTTAACTTACACGTAGCATATTTTTCTATTTTTGATGTATCAGAAATTCGTCACTGCAAATTGAAATGCAGATAAACTATAAGAACATCTTAATGATATTTTTTTATATTGTTCCAATATATAATTTTCATGTTATTAATCATTGTCACAAACTTAATAGAGAAACCACTTTTTTGTAATTTTTTTATATAATTATTCAATTAAGAATTCTCTGGCCTCAGTTGCACCTTATGTAAATGGAAAACATGTTAAATTTTCAACACACATGGAGCCCGTTTGATTTCTGTAAGTGTAAGATCGAATTCTTACCTTTGTCTACATTTACAACATTTACAATTTTGTTGGCGGGCATGATTACTCCACTGTCTACGTAATTCAGAAAAGTTTGAAAACCATCTGCAGTCTGGTTTAGGTGGTACACAGCTATTCCACATTATTTCTTCTGCACATTGGCATGGGTTTGTGTATGTCTTGATGGTAGTATTTACGGTGGAGTGGCAATTATTGCCATTATCGTAAGGGTAACATCCTCCGCAAGTTTGACAAAAGCAGTAATGAGTTTGGGGATTTGATATCAAACATCTTCTGTCTTCAGTGGCACAGTTGTTCGCTACATAAATAACCAATTATGAATAAACTTTAAATTATTAACATTCTGAGCTCACATCGTTACTTATGATATCGCATGTCTACTAAAAATGATTTTTCTGTCGTTCATTCCAAAATTATACTAATATACTAGCACGCAAAGAAAAAGTTAAAGAGATTATTTAATTTCTCAATAATATACTAACCGCAACAACTATCGCAAGAAAATTGATCAAATTTGTCGGCTCTTCTGCAGCAGGACATAATTCTCGCTCAAACATTAAGAATAAACTTTTATATAACAAGCGTATTCTGCCATTTGTGTTCCGGTCGTTACATTTATACTATTGTTCATGAAAATTTGCTTTTCATTTTTGCAATTTCTGTTAAAAATAGCTATAAATTAGTGGCGCAAAAGTGGAAGTGCTGTTGGAACTTCATTACCTGAATTAATGTTTCATTTTTATATTAACATTATGGAACGATATTATTTTTCTTTGACAGTGGAGGTTAAAACAATTGTTTAGTTAAATCTGTCTGTCCGGTTTGAAAAGTTAATGGTCTTCCGCATGACGTGTGCACAGGGTTTGATATAGACATTGACATACCAGGTTTGATTTTTTGAAATCCATCACCGTTGTAAATGTAATCGATAATGTTGATTATATATTTTACTGAACATTTTAACGAAGTTCGTTTAATGTGCAGATTCCACGAATTGTTAAAAATTTTTTCAGTATTCAAGCTGTTACAATTTCGGAAAAAAATCGTACAACTTATTTAGAAACTTGTAGTTTCAGTTTACCCAACCGCTTATTTTGTATAATCATGCTACAAGAAATCATGCTATAATCATAATTGAGAGACACAATTATGGATGTATTATTTTAAACGAAGTACTTAACAGTATAAACAAATTAGTAAAAATAGTAAACAACAACAATTTTAGGAAAGTAATCATCGTAGCCCCAAAATCTTCTTGGCTTATATTGTTTTATAAATAAGTCGGAATTTTTGACATCTACAATTTCTAACTTCTAATTCTTATTTTCATTTTCAAAATGTAATTCAATGTAAAAATATTCAAGAGACAATCATTTAAAATAGTATATTTTTTAAGATATTTTGATTAGAACATAAAAAAATTATTAAATAAAAAGATTGTGTACATAAAAAACAAAAAACAAGTTATAATTAGAAATTATTGACTAATACTAAAGAAATATAAAGGGTAAGGGGCAAGTAAGAAAGTGAAAGAAGGATTAGATAAAGTAAGGAAAAAAACGTTTCATGAACGAAATTTACCTTCGTTTGCAAATATTTGAATGTTGAATCGTCGTAAACAAACATGATGAATATATCATTTTATTTTGTCTTTACAAAATTGAACATTGATATTATAACTAAAATATGTGTAATTCTTAAAACTATTTTACAATTTAAAATTTAAATTCAATTTATTCTCTAGTTAGAATTTTACGTGACAGTTACTCCGAATTCCTGTTAACAAGGGCACTTTACAGCTAACTCCCCTCTTTTGATGAACTTAAGAAAATCGGTTGTAGAACTCAAATATCAATGTAATGTGAAATATATGGCATGTCGATACGTATTTGTTATAAACTGTTTCAATTGGTAGAAGTGAAATATCGACTCTAAGACCAATAATTAAACCGAGTTAACTTTTACACGAACAAAAGGTTTACATTTCAGGGTCCTCAATTTGGCATGACTATAGATTTTCTTCCTCTATAGTTTTTATTTTACATTATCCTAATGTACGGTACATTATTTCACATACAATTATTTTTACAATTATTTCACATATTTTTTTAACGAATGTACTTGTGTGAGAATACGAAACACGATCAAGGTATTGAATAAATATTGGCGAAAGAACAGTTACGATCAACTCTAGATAAATCAGAAATTATAAGGGCATGATATAAATAAGATAGAAATCAACTGACAGTGACGATAGAATTTGTGCACTTTTATATAAAATATCAAAGAAAAATTAGCGAACAGACACAGCAAAGACAGCAATAATTACCACAATCGAAATAAGAAAAGTTGACGGAAAAAGATTTGACGATAAATATGAAAAATAGTTGATGATATTTGAAAGATCAATGAATACCGTGGTAATATTTAATGCAAAATTATGGAAATAGAAGGAGACAAAAAATGTGTAAAAGTTGAAAAATATATTGTAACAAATACAATATGGATTTTACGCGTCTGTTGCAAAAATTAGTAGAACTATCCGTTGTTATAAATATCGACAATTCGTATCTTTCATAGAAATTTGCAGTCCAGTAATGAATTCAAAAAGAAAATATAAAAGTGAAAGTAAAAAGATAGGTCAGGCAGCAGGGATGAGAAAAAGTGAAAGGCTAAATGAAGAATCAGATAATGAGGAATAATGGGGGAAGATTGGATCTAGAAAAAAACCGAGAAGGTCTACAATAGGAGGAAAAATGAGATTTTATGAGAAAGGATTAATTGGAAATATTACGAAAGAAATAGTATTAGGGCTAGATTGAGATGGGTCGACATAAAAAGTGGTACAGAGCTATGGAATAGAGAAGGAGAAAATAATATCTTAGCGTCTACGTAGATAAGGCCCGTACGAGCAGGTTGTGTGAACGTGTAAATAGAAGACTGGTCGATGAAAGTTAAAAGATGCATTTTAGACAAACTAAACGAAAATGACTAACGAAATAAAGAATAGAAAATAGAATGGAAAGATGTGGAAAAGAGAGAGAAAGAAGACAACATGTAAATGACAGAAGAGTACAGTATTTTCTTCATAACTGCAAAATCTTCGGGTCTGCAGAGTTACAGTTATAGAAGACAGTACTAAATTCTTTGTAATATTTCGAATGTTGGGGAAAATAATTACATCGTGCTTGGTGCTACCTTAATCAGAAAAATAAAACGACTACTATGGTCTATCTATGATTAAGTTTAATAAAAAATAATCAAAAGTGAGAAAAATCTTTTGCCTTGCTTATATTATCTGCGAATGTAACCGACACTCAATACGTCGCTGTCACGCGTTGTTAAACGTGTTCAATACAGTTTAAATTCAAAATAATGTGAGAATTTCATCATTAAAATACGTAAAAATAATGCTCACAGCAACAATTAACAAAATTGATTACAAATAAAGAAGATAGATAAAAATATCAGTTTTTTTGAAATACCGGTTGGAGGATTCGCGCTAGTTTTGAACATGTGACTTCAATAATTTTCAAATAAACAAAAATGTATGTTCGACGCAGCTGATAGCTGGTCGGTCGTTCTATTCTTGAAATTATACAGTATTAAATGAAAAATCAAATGAAAGAAGTATTTTCGAGGTAAACAATTTGATACGAAAAAAATTGACTTAGATTTGTCACAATTCTTACATTACTATGTGTTCAAATCTGTAAAATTTAATAATTTCGGTTGGTGTCAAAAATAGCGAAATGAGAAGAACAAATTATTATACCTTGTAACAAAGAAATAATAATACATGTAAAGAGAAATAAGTGTAGAAAAATATTTGTGTACTATAGGCTCATACGGCCATACATAGTGTTAAAATTATGACAAATTATTTTCATAGAGTAATAAAACATTTTGTTATCGATTCCATGACAGGAATTGTCCAGAATTGAATTACCAAGGAATTATAAGAAATTATTAGATCAATTAATTTGTCATGCATATCGAAATAGAAAGTAATTTAATTTTTTGAAAGAATTAAAAAGTTTACTTCCAAATCACAAACAATCATATAAAAAAATAGGAAAAATTACACGTTATCAATATACGAATAAAACATTCGGTTTTTAATTACATTATTATTTTTCTTCGACACATATCTCGTGATTTCATCGCAGAATATACTTTCGAAGACATTCTAGTTAATTATCTAAATCCGTTCAATCGAGTCCCAGGCACAGTCCTACTTTTTTGTCGAACCCCATATTTTCAGTTACATTCGTCAAATAAAGTTCAATTTTATGAGCACGTGTAATTATTTATACGTCCCTAAGTTGAAATCTGACTATGCTGTAGTAAACCCTTGTAAACGTGACAATCACGAGACATAGATTTTTGGGAATAAAATCATTATTAAAAATGTTATTCACAGTATTCACTTGAACATCCAGTTTTCGATATTTTAATATCCCCCGATGAATTTTCATAAGTAAACGTTTATTGTCGCATAACGTAACGTATGTTCGTATTTCTTTTGATTATGTCAAGTATGAATATGTTTGCCAGAAATTCACACGTCGAATACAACTGATTCACATCGAATACAATTCTTTTATAATTTGGAAAATAAAACTTGAACCGGAATCTCTAACTTATTTTAAAATACGTAATCTCGTTACAAAAGAATGTCCGTTTATAGTTAAGTATTCTCTACACTTCAGTAGCTGATAAGAGCATTCGAGCACGGTACGCTCGTATAATAGAGCATTTTTGACAGTATCGGATATTCAGACTTGCGGTTGGAACGTTCCATAAAATAAGTGGATCTATGTTACTAATTCTTAAACTTCTTGAATTGCTATCGCAGCCGGTTAATCAATGTTAGCACCTTGTGGAATATAAAACGCTAATGTCAAGCAACTAATAATTAGTGACAGTTTCCTATCCATTGTATAATCGAAATATTCTACATATAATGCTTCAATAGTTGACCGCTGGCCATACTTTAGGAACTGTTCATCTACCTTATACCATATTGTATCCCTACCCACAGACGAAAGGAACGAAAAGTATAATGGAAGCTCTGAGACAATCATATCCAAATGTATACCTATTTTAATGCTAAATATATCTCGATAATTAATTGCTTACCATCTGATTTTATATAACGTTTATATGTTGCCCTCATTTCATTAGGCGTAAATTAAATTTGAATAACATTTTCACAAACGTAATACAATCATTGTTTTCGTTAACTTATACTTACACCATTACTAGCTCATATGAATATATCAAAAGTACATCGTACGCAAAAGGACCTTTGTTCGGCCCAGGTTCCAATGAAGATCATGGATCAACATTGTGTCCCATTTTGATAGTAAAATTCGACGACTTTGGAGTCTTTAAGTTTCATGACACATTATGAAGTGCGCTTCAATTAAAAAATATTCATTTTTCTACAATATTGAATTTCGAAATTGCAATTATTAGGTATGCCATGAGTTCTTATCCAGTTAATTTAATACTTTATAAGAACCATTTCTTGGGGAATTGTCACGATATTGTAGAATATTGAAAAATGCCGACAGAAATAACTGTATGATCAGTGCATTGGTTTATGAAGCTTATACATATATGTACATAAATGTTTCATCACTGCCAAGAAAACAAAGCCATTATCAGCGTTTGATTCGGTAACAGTCTTCATAATTATAACATTCTACGTATAAAATGAACGTGTTCTTGTATTAAACATGAAAAAGATGTCACCACAAAAATGTTATGTATTCGTCAAATGTCATGCTATATGTTATGATTTTAGATAATGACATGCAGGAACTAATCAGATCTAATAAGAAACAAAATTCTGATCGGCATACATACATGACTCTGATCGCAAATGTATTAATTTCCTTGACTGTATGATGATACAAATGAATTAAAAAAGAGAAGTTTATCGACTTGGATGCACATATAAAGTAAATAGATATAAATGTAAGATATGTTTAGGGAGTAGTAATTCAGAAACACTTGCCTTCTTATTCTTATAAAAATGCTAAATACTATCTGGTATAAAATTATTCTGTATTAAAATTAATAATATTCGTATTATTTCATTGTAATCATTATATGAACAGTTAAAATCAAATCCTGACTAATTATAATTTGCCATTATGCATTGAATTCCATTTTTGTCAGGCGATTATAATCATTGGTATTGGCTAGGGTTAACAAATGCACACGAAGAAGAAAAAAGGAAAGGTTCCCGTGCCCAACTGGCTTATTTAAACATGAATGGATATTTAGACAAAGATTAATTGAATGCAGAAAAACAGATGCACGTATAGTAACTATATTACTGACATTAATTACCGTAAGAGTGAATTATTGTGTTACTACTTTCTATAGAAAATTTTTGTTAAGGATGTAATATTATAAGTAAACGACATTCAGGTAAAAAATGACAGTTTAATCATCGATTTAAAATATATAATTAAGTAGCGAGCTGTAATTTGTGGACAGGGAGTATGAATACGAATATGAAATCAAATCTAAAGCTGAAAATATAACAAAATGTCGCAAACTAGATATAAATACATGTGTAATGTGCCATGCATTTAGTTTCACATACTAGAAATAGCTGAACCATTCTTAGAAAAATTATAATAAATAATCTTTTACTGTAGACGTAAAGTAGGTAAGTGTATTATTAATTTTGTTTTCGCTTAATTGATTTCATATTGACACAAGAATATTTGACTGACTGTATACGTATCCTGGTGTTATTGTGTGTTACATGTGTACAGTGGTATCCGGTTAGTAATTATATTCTATTTGCAACAAACTCTTTGACTGCTGTTTATCTGATTAAATAAACTTCAAATTGTTATTCCTACACTCTATCCCTCATTCTCATATCACTATTTATCGCTAAAAACTATTCAAATTTTAACAAGCTAAAGAAAGAAAATAGTTAATATTTGTAGAATTCGGTTACCTTATAAATAAGGTCGCCATAAAAAATGTTAAACTTGCAACCACTAAACGAACACCACTGTATTTAGTACACACAACGTTATTGATGCACAGCATCTTTGAAGTAGTGAAATACATTTACTTTCCTATATGAAAGTTTCGTTTTAAACAATATACACAGGGCCCAAATTTAATCTTTCCACACAATTATATTTGAAACTATTAGTGATTTAATAAAATGTTTCAGTAAAAACTTGCTTAATCCATTAGCGAGCTTTGCGGTTTTATTTAGAGTGAAAATACAACCAACATCTCAAGTACACATTAATTTTCTAAGTGATACGGTGCGATGCATTTACAATAATCTATATATGTATATATATCATTGTATCAATCTAACACATAGGGATAAAAACATATACTTGAGCCTTGTTCAATTTAGCTCTAAAATAATAGTTCTACTACACACTGCAAGAACATTATTTGGTACACAACCTATTCTAGTTTTAATTATTCATATTATTTTTATATTTATTTAAATATGATGTATGGTTCTCCGAAAATAACATAAAACATTTTCAAATGTCATGATTATTTATAAAATTGTCTCTGTAAATCATGGAATGAAATCCAATTAATCAGAATATGATTTACAAAAAACGACTTGAGTTCAATGAAACAAATAGCGACTTTCTTGGAATCTTTTCAAGAGGACTTATAAAATAATATACTCGTAGTTAATAAAAATCGACGTACACAGTTTTCAACTCTGAGAAGATATCTTAAACACTCTAATTAACAGTTCTAGAATAGTCTCTCCACAATGTCTGCTGTTTTTATCTACAATCTAAGATTCTAAAACCATTTATAACAATCAAACAGAATTAATTTAGATGGACGTCTACTGCATTTTTCAAGTGTACTATATTTCTTCTATATATAAATAATTATATCTGAAACATTGTATTAAATAATTAGCAATTTTGAAGATAACAATGTGAAAGATTAAGATGGTTACCCTCTAGTATGTATATATATTTATATCTCATTCATACAGAACACTTTTGAAATACAATTTATTTCTGTTTGAAAAACTTATGTTTTTTGTGGTTGCATAATTAATGTGGTAATGACTTCAATAACTTATTACTATAAATGAGGAGAAACTTTGAATTAATGATATTACAATTATACACTGTTAACTAACCAGACTTTCATACAGAATGAAATTTAATACTTCCATTATTATCGAAAATATCGTAGACTTAAGTGAGATATCCTGTACAATTTAATAATGTTGATGTCGATTACTTCGAAATATGAAGCTGTCACGTTCTATATTCCTTTACAAATACCATAAAATCATTGCAATGGTAATGCATATTCTACAATAATCACGTCATAATTCTCACTACATATCGGACTGGTAAAAAATACCAGCACATTATTTTGCTTATTTTTGCATTGGATATAATCATTAATGACATCTGTACTAAATTTTAAATTACATTTACAACTAATAAGTAGTACATATGTCAAACCTTCCTTTTGCGTAATTTAGCTTTTGCTTCTTTTAATAAAAGATCGAACGTGTTATCTTCATTCATTGGTGGTAAGTGCCCACTGCCAGGGGAACCACTTGCCATGCCATCTGTTAAAAGCAAAATACAATTAAATTTATGCTATTTCTCATATCCTTGACACAAACCCAATAATACTGAATTGCAATTGCATGCATCATATTGATTGTAATTAAATACATCTATAAAAAGATTGCAGTCTTATCAATTACACAATCCAACAAATTTTAACATATTTCTGTTGAACACAAATTTGAAAATCATTCCTCGTCGTTTATCACATTCCACGATATGAAATACTATGTAATATATGAAATATTCTGTACATTTGTCTAAAAAAAAAAACACCATCATATTGTGAATAACAAATGTGGAGTTCCATTTAAACAAAATTACTTTGGCTTTGATATATTCTATTATTCTCAGCGACTTTTGCGATAATATTTTCTTTAAAACTACTTAACTATTATATTCGCTGATTGTTAATAAAAATAGTAACTGAAAAAATGTAGAACATAAGTGTCTAAATTTCACAATTATGATGATTATTACTACCTTAATTGCATATATATGCAAAAGCTACTTAATAGAACTTCTACCTTGGAAAATAACAAATTTATCCAAATAAAAATCTTTAGATTTCTTTGGTAACAGAAAACAAACCTTAGATATATGCATCACTGATTAAACCAATGAATTACTTTCTACATATGGCCTCGGTATAATATTCACGTGTAAATGAATTATATTTTAAATTCAATATAAATAAAACTCCTTACCAAGATCAGCATATTTCACTTTACAAAATGCTCGGCGTCCTCCAAAACACAAATCATATCTAGGTAAAGATGGATCATCGTTACCATGTTCGACAGCTTCATATGCATCATTTTTGTAAGCAAACGTTACAAAACCATAATTATCCCTACGATGAAACGCAGTTATTAGAGATTTCATTGTATTTGTTTACATTAAGGAATAAATGGGACTAAAATATTTACCCATGTTCACGGAAATGTACGCTAATATCTACAACAGGTCCAAAGGATTCGAATCTTCTTCGTAAATCAGTTTTCGAAATTCCTTCTTCTAATCGTCCAACATAAATTACCCGTCGTTCTTCTACTTGTCTTTGCTTTTCTCTATCGTACCAGGCATCGTATGCTTTGTGGTAAGAACTCGACGGAGATCTAATACAATTAAAACTGTACTGATAATCTAAGTCTTAATAGTTTATTAAACGAGTTTAACAATCGTATTTAAATAACGTTATTGATATGACCGAATGTTAGTATGAAGCATAATAAATTGATGAATTTCAAAATACTGCGCTTTTCTAGACTTATTGAATTAAAAGGCCTTTAGTATAATATGCACCTTCTCCAGTCCCTATAACTGTAACTGTTTGATGAGCGTGGTCTGTGTCTATCGTAACTTTTGTGATAGCGCCTTTCTTTTCTTCGTCGTTCTGGCCATTTGCTTCTACCAAAATTAGAACGAGTTGAAGATCTATAAAGCAGATTTCAGAAACCTTTAATTAAAGAATTTATCTTTTTTATATGGATTATGGTAAACACGTACCTTGAACAACTAGAATATCTTGAAGAACACTGAGACCTTGATCTGGACGATCTAGAACGTGATCGCGAGTATGTCGATTCTGAACTGAAAGTAGATCTAGTGTTTGAACGTGAACGAGATGACCAACTACTACTTGAACTGACAGAGCTACGCCGATGGCTTATTCTTCGATGACGAGTAATGCTGCGTTTACGAGATCTGCTTCTACTTCTACTACTTCGGCTTCTGCTTTTACTCCTACTTTTACTTTTACTTCTCGATCTAGATCGACTTGAACTAGAACTAATTCTGTGCTTCCTGTAGGATCGTTGGTTTTTGTTCACAACCTGTTTTTCTCTGAAAATAATTAAATTATTTAAAATCTTTATTTCATAATAAGAAATTTTACATCATTGAGAACTAATTCATCAATTAATCGCTGCTATTTGAATATGCACTACAGCATGATAGCTTCAATCAATCACTGCAAGCTGTATTACTGTCACAATATAATTTTGCACAACAACTTCATTAAATTTCACATTTACAAATTCTATCTATTAAAAAATAGCAAGTATCCGTATAATTTTCAGCAGTAATTTACATACATATAAATACTGGAACATATCATTTTAACTTCAGCGATGAATTTTAATCGCAAAAATATATATAAATACCGAAGAATAATATGTATAAATAATTATCTTATCCATTCATGTTTCCAAATGACAGATGTTCTTAAGCACCATAGAGAACAATTGGAAAGTCAGTATGGAAGTTTAAAAGCCCATATTTAAATAAAAAATTATCACTGTACATTTTTCCATAAAAACTGGTAAAAAAATGAGAAACACAAAAACGGTTTAAGTGTGACAATGAGGATTAACATGACAAAAATTTATCTCAATTGTTATCATTGAAATCGTATATTGAAATCGCTTAAATTATGCATACACATCATTTTAAACTATTGGAAAATGTTTATAATATTATTTACCTCTTTTCCTCATCCCTATCGTCAACATCAATTAAAGTTTTTGGAGGAAATTCAAACACAGTTTCATAGGTTTGTATTCCCACGTCGCAAGTTGTTGGTTTGGGGTGAACTTTTTCTTCATCTACATCTCCTTTTGGCTTTAAAATCGATACAATCTCTCTTTCAGACCAATTAAGACTACCGAAGTCGTCTTTAATAGGTTCGGTTGTTGTAGAAACATGATGAATATATACCAATGTCATAGGTTGTATTGGTGAATTTGTTCTACTATTATCACTACGATTTTGCTCTCTTCTACTTCTGTATTCTGCTAAATTCAATTTTTTGCGGGGTGGCTTTCTATCTTCTTCTTGTGTAAGTTTCTCGTCAGTATTTTGGATAATAATACATTGTTTCTGATCATTTGAATCATTATTAATAATTACTGCATTTTCACAAGTGTTACTTATTACAACACTTGACGGTTGCACATTAAGTGGTTTCTTCAGTACAGAAATCATTTGTTTTGTTTTCTGAACCTCTCCATTCATGCATTTTGTTTTATTTAAAGCACCACGTTGCAATTGCAAAATACTTGTTGCTAAAGCTGAACGTATTTTTATTTCAGGTGTTGAATGACTTGAAGACTCATTTCGGCATTGGTTAATAGAATTTATCGTTTTGTTTGACACATTGACACATTGAGAACTTTCTGTTTCTTGTAGACTTTCAACTTCAATCTGTTGTTTTGTACATGTGTTTACTTGAACACTGTTAAACACTGCAGTCCCTACTTGTTCTTCACGATCACGATTTATTTCATTTAATTCTGATATACCATCTTTCTTTGCACTACTCTCAATGCAGAGTCCCCTTTGCTGCATTAAAATTTTGTTTTCATTACGTACTATTGTTGATTTTGTAACCATGACGTGACATTCGGTTCCTTGTCGATCACCATCTTTAACTGGCGTCGTCTTTTCACTGTCACTTGATTGCTTTTCATATTCACTATTGCTATCACTCATGGATGAAGTAGCGCTAGTACAATAATCATGATCCAATTGAACTAGTCCACCGTCAACAGTTCTAGTTTTAGTATTATTTGTTACCTATTATAATGAAATAAATAGTTATTAAACTTCATGTGAAATTAACTTCCCCATGTGCTACAGAAATGAAAAAAGAGTAATAGCTTTACTTTTATAAACTACATACATTAATACCTGATAGGACTACTGTAATAAACAGATAGTTCCACCTTTGATTAATTTGAGTAAATCAACAAAATGCAATTAAAAAAACTATTCGATATTCAATATTCATTATACTAAAAATAAGATCTACATCTTTTCACTGCCCTAATGAGTATAATTGAAACATTAGAACCGCCGTCTTTTTGTACCAAAGTAAAACAAAAATGATTGATGATTATAAAGATTAGTTAGAGGATATACATGTGAGTGCAAGGATTACGAAATATATATAGAATTAATAATGTTCCATTCTTATGATAAAATATGAAAAGTTGTAATAAACATGTTATATTATTTAATACAAAACCACTGTTCTTATTAATAGATTTTAACTAATTTTTTTAATCACATTTCATTTTATGAAATAAAATATAAGAGAAAATACGTAAAATAGGAGCTATGTTCTCGTTGTTACAAATCCTTAAATTTTTATAAAATGTATGGAGATTATTATTTCAAAATCAAACTGAAAGTATCAACAAAACTTAATAACTATTGTTTCAGTATTAATACATTGATGATATCATTAAAGCTTAATGAATCAAGTAAATCAAATACATCTTTATGTTTCCTAAATAAATATAAGTTTAATTTATTCTACAAAAGAAAAACAAGTATTGTATTTTTTGCTTAAAAGTTGAAATACTAATTTTGTTATGATCAGCAAACGTTGTTTAGTCTTAAAATACAAAGATGAATTTAAATTTTATAAACATATAATCACAATTATACTCACTATTTTTAAAAGCTTATTTCGAGAAAGTGTGGCAGCAGCATCTTGCATACGGGTTCCATTAGTACGAGCATTACTCTGTATACTTGGCATTGTTGGTATTATTGAAATAAGTTTCTTACGTCCAGATGTCTATCATAAATTCCCCACATTATTAATGAGTATTTATTTTAAACAAAAATGTATTTCACGAAAAGGTTATATTTTCGTATATTCACCTTTATCTTTTCTATTACTTCTTTGGATAGCGCATTTCTAATATTCTTATGAAAACTCGAAACTTGTGATAATGACTTTTTAGAAGTAGCGGATCCAGGTTCCTTAATAAGTTGCTGTTTTTTAGAACAGTTTAAACTTGGATCTTGATCAGAATCTGTATTACTTTTGCTAGATGAATCAGACGATACTATACTATTTTCGGAAGCTTCAAATTTTTCTAGTAAACTTTCAACACTTCCAGCTTCCAGGACTAATAATAATTATAAATTCATTATAGTACATTCTTACAAGTTCATTGATCTCAATTATCTTAAAATACTGCAAGTTGATTTATTACCTGCTAATTGATTTGTATGAGATTTATTGTTATGATTACTACTTTTCATATCTTTATTTGGAATTACAGTCTTTTCTTTTTTTCTCTTCTTTTGTTTTGTTAGCATATTTGCAGTGATATTAATTCCTATACTGTCAGACTTAGGTATATTCTTTTTTACCTTGCTTTGACTGCTTTTAGAGTATAAATAACCTTGTTTATATTCTACATCTAGGCGTTTATCACAACTTTTAATAGCATCAGCTATTTTGTGATATGGATTCTGTTCTACTAAATTCTCTAAAAAATATAAAATTATATTATAAAGGCAAAAATAATTTTGAAAGTAAAATAATAATTGAATATAAATAAACCTGTATTTTTATTACTACTGCTTGGTTCATGTATATGTTTACTGTTCTGAAGACATTCTCTCTTCAGTTCCACTTGTTTTGCTTTATAGCATTCAGGTTCTAAGGTCTGTGCCACCTGTTCATCTTGAAATACAGTTTCTGAATTGCAAATACTTTTCCTATCAGTATTATTCATATTTAACCCTATGATATCCATATATTCATCAATGTCACTGGTCTGAAAAAGGAATTTTGTGAAATCTTTCTATAAATAGCACATAATGTAGCTAAAAAATTAGTAAGACCTGCAAGTATCCAATATGTTCTTGCCAGTCTGTAAGAACTTTTGCAAAATCTTCCTTAATATTATCCATTTTAGATATAGTGGGAATTTCTGCAATTGACATTTCTTCCACATCTTCTGTGCGTCTAAAATACATTCAATTTCTTAATGTCATTTGTTCTTGAAATATAAGCCAAGAGAAAACGACTTTACTTACTCATGTTCATTACTCCATAAACTATCAGAATTTGCAATATCAAGATGGGTTTCCATATAATCGAAATCATTTTCTACTATGTGCATTAATAAATCTTGCGGTTTTTCCATCAAATGCTACAAAGAAGCAATATATTTCATTGCATTATAATTATAATCTTATTAATTTATTACAAATATCTCCTCTTAATTAAAATTATTTCATTCTTTCATTATTTCAATGATTACGATTAGTCAAAGAAATATAAAATATATGTATATTTAACAATTCTATGGTTCAATTGACATTTTAAAGCTTTTAAACCACATCATTCCAATTATGTACACATCAATTTTATTAATACTATAGAAATTATACAAACAGTAAATGAATATGTATTATACCTATTTAAAAAAAATTGTATTACTATATAATTTTTAATACAGATGTGATCAAATATAAAATGTATTTTTAACTATGTACTATATGAAAAATTGAAGAAACCGTTCAATTGTATTCTAGTATTAATTATTTCATAAAAGAACAATGCACTCAAGAAGATTGTTCAAACTAATCTGATAAAAGTGTCTAAATTATAAGTATCTAATGAAGTGATTAAAATAGTACTTAATATATTAAATATTTATTTTTATAAGTTTATATTATTAACATTGACATTAAAAATGATTACATTTATAAACAAAACCATAACCGTTCTATCTACAAACATCAAACTATTTGGTTTTGATGAAAATATAATAAACACACTACCTGTTCCAGAGGCAATGAAAAATCCGAAAAGTGTTCTTCATCATGAAAATTTAAAAATCCTGTTTCCATGATACAACTTCAAGCGTTTACTCAATTGGTTATCCTGTATTATCAGCCTGTAATTGTAAATGTACAAAAACAATAAGAAGAAAATTTGTCAAAGTGATATGAAGCGGCCACGCGTTTCTTTAAGGTTATGTTCGAAACAATGGTAATGTGACACAAATCTCGGTATACAGGTATTGAAATTAATACTGCCTACAAATTATCATTTAATTTCTAAACATTTATGCACTATCGAAGACCCCATGACTAAAGTTAGATGTATTTTAATGTAAAACTTGAAATTTATCCACATTACTCACTACAAATGTGAAAATGCCAAAGACCGACAAAGACATGAGATACCGTTATTTTATTGGATTGTAAGAAAAGAACTTGTCGCATAACCACAATCTGACAGGCGCGATACAATGTAACGTTCTGACAAAGGTTTAGTTTACAAAATTATTTTTGATGTTAACAGTTTTTATACTATTTTAAATGCACATGTCGAGTTTGTTCTTATAGGGACAATTCACGCCTGCACGCGACACACATATACTTGTGCATACACAGATTACACTATGTGCACGTGTATCCAACACGTGTGTAAAGAAAGCATACTCATATATAGTTGCTACACACGCCACGCCTCCAAATATTTTAATGAATTGTTCAAAACCATAGACCATAGTAGGACAACAATCAATATATTTTTCAACTATTTTAGAGACATTATGAATCGTATTATATTATTCTTTGACAGATTTTTTGTACAATGCCACGCAACGTGAGCAGCATGTGTCACTGGACATATGTCGGTCGACAGATAATTGAATATGTAGACGATTATTTTCATATAGAAGTAAAGTTTGTTCATGCAATCTTGAAAATTGATAGAATCACAAACAATTGTTATATGTATAACTTAATATTGTTGTACTTACTTAACATATACAAGCATCCGCATCACACGTGATCGACACGTTTATACATACTTTTCCCGGTTTCTTCACACCACGCGTACTGTTATACACATGGAAAACGCGCACGCGTCTTACACTATTTCTTTGTACATCAACGTACGCATAAACCACAGATGAAAAATTTACCAGATGTGAAACTTCAGTATATCCTTCAACTTCCACTGCACGAAGGTAGTCTCAGAACTGGCAGTCCAGTGTAGGCATGCGATGTAATTACGTTCCACGACGCATGCGCAGCGCGTCTATCGGGTGAACAATGCAAAACCTTTCACCCGGTGGACAAACCTGGTAAGCTCTAATTATGGTTGACCTGTCTCTTTCTAATGAATACAGATTGGTTGATGTTTGTTTCTCTCATTTTTCTCAATACGCACTTTCAATAATACAATACTGTCTAATATATATTTAACTACATATTACTATCAATTATAAACATCTTTATGCATAAAATATAATAAATGACGTTATTACTATTGTGTATACCTTATTTTAAAAATCTTTTTCATATTAAATTAGAGTAAATAATAATAAATAAATAAAATTACATATAAGAAGAAAATTAATAGAAAAATTGGACACAGGTACGGGGTCTTGAGACTTATTTGATCGAACCTGAATTAGAGTGAGACAGATCGACCACAATTTGGGTTTCTCTTTGACTAAACATTGTCTACATATTCAGCAATAGCAATAACAAATTTCCAGGTATACTGATTGCTATTTATGGAAGCCTGCAAATTGCTGGAAATAAATCTTGTGAAAGAGCTTTGCTATTGGTTGAAACAATGTCAACGAATCTGGTAAAATTTCAGGTATGATCTGCGCTTGCTTTTTGACGTCTCGTGGGACTTCTTTCCAGCTCTACATAGTTACAGTGATCCAGAAGGATTCAGAAAGCGGTAACGAAATTTTAATATAAATTTCTCTTGCACAAATTGTTGTTTTACCGTAGAATTTAATAAAGATATTCATGCTTATATCAGCACATCTACGGTTATTTGTATGAAAGATACAACTGTTTTGACTCAAAGCGGAAACAATCAGTTATAATAACTAATCTTAATCTAATTTGACTAGAAAAACGTATCGATATACACTGACGACCATATACTTCAGACCACTTGAAAAACGATGCATATAACTTTTTCAAAACTCGACTACATGATTTGAATTGTTTTTAGATGATAGGAAGATTAGTCTATTTAGAAAACGTGTTATGTAGATTTTGGTAATTTATATGTATACTAACAAGCTACAAGCGTCAGAAAATTTTAAAAAACTGCAGATTTTTGGCAATTATTTGTCGAAATTTTAAAAAATTGTAACACAACTACAATCTTCCCGACGAAAATAAGTTATAATGAAAAAAGCATTTGTTAAATCTCCATTATAAGCTTAGATTAAAAATTGAAAAGACAATATTTTTTATCATTCTAAGCAATAGCAAAATTAGAGAAAGCATTTTAGTCATTGCCTAGTAGAGTAGTTTCTCTAAAAATACGTATTTCTAATCCATGGATACTCGAATACTTAAAAAAAACGTTTTATTGATGAACAAATTTTATTCAATAATCTCGAAGAAATCTTCGACTAACTTTTGGCAGCTGGAATAAAAAGTAGCCGAGCATCGGACCCCGTATTCACAATTCACGAATGAATTGTAAAGGTTTTTGTGATGAAAATGATTCTTCAATAATATTATAATTTGTTCATAACATCTCTTATTTGCGCGTATCAAATGCGCACGTGTCGTATTCAACTGCATATTCGTCCTATGTATTTAAGTGTACGTATACAATGCACATCATAAACAATCATGATCATAATTGTAAAACTATATATTTCAATCAAAACTTGAAGATGGCATTTAAAGAATGGAAGAAATTCAGAAGAGTCAATATTCGGGAGCAGTATTTTTCAGTTTTAGCTAAAAACGCACCATAGCAACCTATTTATCTATTTTGAATAGCATAAGTAAAACCTTGAGGGGAATTACCTCACAAGGGAGAACTGTCGCAGTCAAAATGATCGGAAGCAGGGGTGCTAGAAATTTTTCTAGACGTAGAGATAATATGACACCACATAGCCTCATATGAGATTACATACACAACATCACCTTACCCAGGAAAATTTACTATAGCGTTCATCTGCTCTCTACTAATACTATGTTATCACTATCTCTAACATGTTTTCCCTACTTCTGACAATTTGTGATAACCCTGGCCAGAACACTGTAAATATGGTACGCTAACTTGTTATGCAGACTGTACACCGTGTGGTGAATTCTGATACCAATTATGCGAAACAACGCTACAACTTTAAATTGTAAATTAAAACTGTACAAAGGGTGATATCCTTCCAAAATGAAGCACGGAAGAACAGCGGTATTCACCTAATTGTCACGGTGTTCTTGTACACCAAAGCAACATATAACAATTCGCTTAAAGATTCATTTATATGTAGAGTAATTCCTGGTCTCCTACAGGTTTCTATGTATACATGCTCCCGCGTTTTCCGACTCAAAAGCTTCTTGCAAATGCTGACCGTCGCGTCATTCGCTACCTACCTGCGTTTCAGAACCTTTTACGACCCCACCAAATACTCCGCGTACCTGACCAGGTCTTATGGCAAAAAAACATGAATGTTGTATTAAAAAGCTATTCCTTTGAAGTTCCCTATCACCCTCGAGTATAATAAAACTAATAAAAGATACGTATTATTTTTCAATGTAATCGATTATTAGTAAAAAGATCTTGCGACAAAGATATGAAAATATAAAATCTTCTTACAATCATACAAAAAAGTATTTAATTTGCATTCGATACTGATCCCAGATGCGCAGTATGCATTGCTGTAACTGGCCAACAACCCACTTCTGCACGGTAGATCTGCTGAGGCAACTAATTATAAACTGCTCATGTGCCTTTATCGCTTGAATCGTTGTTCCTACTACTGTACTTGGTACGGTAAACTGAACCGTTCGAATAATACAGTAGAATTAGTCTTTCAATACTACTACTATATAAAATTTAAAAGGGGAGAGTTCGATTTAGAACAGAAGTGTCCAAAGTTCTAGCTGCTATAATTTAGTTGAAGGATACGACTGAAACGGTGGCCAATATAATCGCTACCTGCGTAAGGAAGGACGGTGCAAAGGGAAGTCCCTACCAGATAGGATAACTGAACTTTGTTAATGACCCACCTTACCATTTGCCATTTCAGATTCACATTTCTAACAAAACGATTGATTTTATAGTACTTGCGACTGTTTGGCGCTTATAAAAGAAATACATATTTCATATTATAACTGATACGAATGAAAGAAATTAAGTATGGCACCTAATAGACATTCAGCCTTACGTTAGGGTTTATAGGAACACAGGATTATAGCCACCCAATGACTTGCTATGGTCAAGTGTCAAAAATAAAATTCGTAATTCCGGGTTTCTTTGCTAAAGCTCAACCTAGCTTCGTTGTGTAAATTATATGACACATAAAAAAAAAGACAGAAATAGGCAAACATTTTTTTTGTTAACTTCATTTGTCAGTTCACGAAAAAAAAATTTGTTTATGTATAGTATAATTTGGTCTGCAATCTAACAAAGTTTTATTAAAATCATTTTCAGTTTCGAGAGCCTGTCCTGATTACACATTTTAGGATCGTTAGGACAGGCTCCATATACTTGCAATTCCATATTATACTAACTATAACCATAGTATACCATCAATGACCATGTAAGGAAAAGTATCAAATCAGCACCGTTTAAACGTCACAGTTTAAAGTTACATATTGGTCAGTAAAACCTGCATGTTTCTTAGACATTATCTCCTGCGCTATTACGATACAGCGTGCACCATCAAATCAATTTCAAAAATCCTAGGTAATGACGTTGGAAGAGAAATTAAGAATCTTTCTTTTCCCAATACTCTATGCAGTACATGTAGAATCATAGCCACAGAAAAATATAATCGTTAAATATTTTACGACCTCCATGCCCTATCATCAAATACAATATATTGATAGGAAAATATGAATATTCATGTTAAAAACATATCTCACATTCCACACCATACTTTGTTTAGTTAGAGACCACGAGCACACATCACAGAAAACACGTTGTAACACATTCTAGAAGGCTGGTATTGCTTGTATGTATGTAATTATTATATTAAATTTTGTATGTTATTACAAATCGACTATCTATTAACGTTAAACCACATCTAAATTACACAAATGGCAACGAGCTTTGTAATAGTTAGTTATTAACAAGCAGCGGCTTATTCCATATGGAAAATCGACCAGCAGTCCAATTAGAGTCGGACTGTACCGCGCTATGATGAGTATACAATCACCTTGTGCAGTAGGATGCACAAAATAGAGTCAAATACACTTTTGCTATGCATCCTGTTCTTACGCTACGTACTATAAGTAAGAAAAGTTATAATCAATTATAGTTCATCGTTACATGTATGTGAATAATTATAATTAATTATAACTCGTAACAACCGAAAATTTACGGAATAAAATTACTTAGAGTCAATGTAAGAATACGTAATACTATGCTAAATTGAAGGTCAAATTATCTTTCACTTACAACGAACTTCTCATCATCTAACTTAAATCATTTAAGATTTATTTTACAAAAATTGCGTAACCTTACTACACTCATGTTATATTTCAGCGAGTCTCAAAAAACAGAAGACTTCGTCATACTTTTGGACTGAATTGTATGAAACATGTGTAGAACGTAAGTTTACCTTCCGCGATTAAAATTTATTATTAATAGTTTTTAGAGTGACATAATACTGTATTTTACTGTAATTCCATAATATAAAGTAATTCGCCTATCTTAATGACTCGATAAGGTATTCTCATAAGGTACTCGCTATACTGGAGGCAAAATGTGTGAACCAAAAATCATATGCTCCCAACGGAAACACGTCAAGATCGTTCTTTTTATGGAGAAGATAATTTAAAGATGAAGAAAAATTATATTAACATTTTTAACATCAGTTTTATCTACCCAAAGTTGTGAGTTTAAAAAATATTATATTTTATATATAAAATTATAAATTAAGTTGCAAGTATTAAAAACAATTATATTCGGCAGACTTGGAACTTAACGGAGATCAATACCAAGATTGTTCAATTTTCGTGAGCAAGTCAGAGGAAAATTTGTCTACTGTTTTTATAAGTTCTACAATTTCTTGATAATATTCGAATGCAATAATTGGAAGATTTTCCTTGTCCGTGTTATCCGCCCTCCAGTTTCCGCAATATCGATCTTTAAAATTGTAAAAATGTAAATACTTTCGAAACAATGCGATCACTGAAGAATGTGTTTTTCTTGGAATTATTCAACTGTTGTTACAAATTTGTTTATGTACTGCGAACAGCTTACAAGTAGCTTGCAATAGCGTTAAGGTCACTTAGAACGAGGTTCAAACGCGTCTGAATGAAATAACGTCAAGGAATCCAAGCTCACTGCCTCTCTGCAGAACCTTAAGAACTAGGTTGACAGTTTTGTTCACGTAATCCTCGCAGATGCTATATCGCACACAGTTCCCGGTAGTTACTATATAAACATGTAAAACAGCGCGGTCTTGGCACTTTTCGATATGAAACGAAAGAAGCGCGTTCGCGCTACTTGGCACTTCTCCTCCGGATTTTTTGATATGACACGCGACGTTTAAATAGCTAGAAAAAGTCTGGAGAGCAGGGTAGTCGTGATAGTTAAGTCGAGACTTAAGTTGAAATCCCGCTTGCCTGAATCTTCCTTTCCCTCCGCAATTTTATATACGTACACAACGAAGAGTTCCAATGGGTTCGAACAGAAAAGCTTGCAAGCTCGTGATAGAATTACAACTTTCACCGAAGATCGTAAAAAAGATTTAAGTACAGTCAAATGTGCGAGCCTCTGGAACTTGCTTGGTAGTCGATGTGTTTTTCGAAGAGACGGAGGCTCATCATTCTGGAGCTGATCAAACGCGCTTGCAAGTTTGTTTTGGACGGTGTCCGAATCTGTTCGAAGATTTCGTTGTATAAATATATACGTTCAAACGCGTTTAAACAGAACGCTAATATTTCAGCAGTTTCAAGACTTTAAGCTGGACGAATTACTTCCCATTATCGCCGTCAATTCGTATACCATAGCAACAAACCGAAGGAATTCAATTCGTTTTAAATGTACTATAATATGTCATCCCATATAATAATTAACGTTCTGTACATGACTTTTGAATTTTTCAGTTAATAACAGTTACATCTGTTTCTCGTGACTTACTGTACACATCTTGTTACTGTCCTGCATAACGAAAGGGTTACACACCTTTACGTAATAAATTATTTGATTAAAGATTTAATAATAAATATTTGATTTAATTTATTCAACACTATCAACAGTAGCAGTATCATCAAGAGTGTGCAGCCAATTGAAGATCATCATATTCCTTTCATATTTCGACAATTGATTCCCACGTTCTCTTTCCACGTCTTTGATGGTCAGAGCATGGTTCCGTTCTTTTCGTCCCAATAGAGCAATTCCGGTAATAGTCGATGTACCAGGAACTAGCAAGGTACTGCTGGAAGTTTGAGCCGCACTTGCCGCAGCTTCTAATTGATCCAGGTTAAACTCGCTCTGCGAAAGCCGTTCCAACGCGCGATAAGTTGTCAATAATCTGAAAATCATAAGGGCGTTCTATCAATATTCGATGTTCGTATCTCATTATAATACTTTCTCTACCTCAAACAAACATCGTCCAACGGATACGCGATTCCATTTTGCGTAGAATTCGAAAATGCTTAGCATGTACATTTTACTTAGCGAAATGACCCATCGCATTTGAAATTACTAGCAAGCAATGTTACACGTTAGAAAGTTACGAAAAAGTCCAGTTTATCCGGTGATTTCGTTTGACTAGAAAATGAAAAATTCCGTTTCCAAGTTTATAAAAATTGCTACGTATTCTAACGGTCAACATGCCCTCTAATGACAAGGCTTAATATGATCGGTTGAAAAACTAATGTAAAGTATGACTAACTTTGCTGAAAAATACTGTTACGATTTTCGGTGACACTACGGAAGCTCCTAATTCTTCACGCTGGTAAACACATTTTGTTTATAAACTAAAGCTCAATTATTTATTTACAAATTAATGTAAAGCTAGTGAATGATTGTGATATAGGTCCGACTTCATTGACGTTCCTCTTGAATCTGGCAATTCTTCTTCCGTATACAGGGTTAATAAAATTACTCGATCACTTTGAATAATTCACTTGTTTTTGATAGTATAAACGAACGTTGAAGTAAACATTGCTTCGTTTGATGGGACCAATGTCATGATAAACTAAATATTTTTCTCAAAGTCAATACCTTCTGTAATTTTAATATCATCGACGTGTTTTTTTTTAATGTAAGTAAATAAAAGAACTTGATCACAGTCAATATTTCAATTGTTTTTAATGTAATATGTAATTTGATTATTATATGTGATATTGCCAGATCGTTTTTACTGTCGTCTTATAAAAACCCTAAAATTCGATTATGGTACCATAATGTGTCCAATTGCAACCAACGAAGCGTAATCTATAAAAAGAAACCAAAAGAAACTATTTTTTTCTTTTTAGAATATATTTAGTATTTTTCTACTCAATTGCAGTACGAAATATAAAATAAGTGATTCTAAAACTATGGCAGTAACTAATTAAACGTGAAAAATACACTGTGAAAAATTATTAGATCTCCTACGACTGTTACGATACTTGCTCAGAATTGCGGTTCGCATGTACTCACGGTTTATGAAATTAGAAAAAAAGATCTATTGAAACTCCAACGTCAAGGCGATCTGTGAAATCAATTATTGGGCTGATAAATAATTCTTGATTTTTATACCACTTGTTATACCACAACTACGCGTTGTTTAACCCGTTGTTGAACTAAATTAACGACTCTTTAAAAACTTTGCTCATTGCTGTTATTCAAGAAAATTAATAGTTGCTTGTTAGTATACTACTGTCAGCGTACTTACCTGATCAACCTGCATACGGTTATTGGTACAAAATTCGCAGAAAACAGAAATATCAGTGTCTATCAAGCGCTGTATTTTACTTAGATAGAATTCTGCCTGTTTCTTTTTCGTTAACACGTCGAAAACCATTTAATCTTAAGTTTTGCAAGTTATTCTTCTTCTCAAACGCATTATGGAATAATATTTAAAAAGAATACAGGTCTTTTCATAAATGAAATTTGAATAATAATTATATCGCGATACAAGCAGCATAAAGCTTATAATTGAAGATTTCGAAAACAAAGTGTGAATCTTAAAATTTTTACAGTAGGTTTCGAAAGAAGATTCGGCATCTAAATTACGGTTACAATAGACTAAATTCTTAAAATTAAAAATTGTAGTTTTCAACGAAATCCAGAATGATGTTTTTTGGAGTTGTGTTAAACACATCAATGTATGTATATAAGTATCATCTACTGGTTACCAATACAGAAAATTGGAGTTGATCAATGTTATTTAAGATGACTATACTATACCATTATTTATGTTATTATGTATATATCAGTATTTAATTTAGTTATGAGATTAAAGTGATCCTGCATGCTCTCTTTTTACTTTCCACGTATAGGAAGTGTTGCGATTAAGTATGGTAGATAGCAAAATGAATGATTCTATAAACCAAAATAGAATGAAATTTAAAATAGATGAAAATGCTGTTTCCTTCCTTCGTTTTCAAGTGACAGCTCTATACATGTGTCAGGAACTACAACATATACGATTAATATAAAAAAAGTCGTTGAATAACAATTATTTTGCTTCAAACATCTATAGTTATAAGTAATACTTATAGGCGACCGAAATTTTGTTTCCGTTGTTCATAACTAAACTGCGGATTGTTATGCAAAATAGAAAAAAGAATGTCATCATCTCTCGTATCAAACAGAAATTAAATAAAAATGTATTTCATTTTTTAATGATGTTAATACAGTAAAAGTGTTGCTGCAGTATTTAAATTTTTTTCTTTACCTTTCACTGTTCTGTATTTCGTTTATCCATTTTTGCTATAAATGCATAAAATACACAGTCTATTCATAACTATTATTGTTTATGTTAATTGTAATTAAAAATGCAATAAACGCTTTTATGTTACTAATCTTCTTTACAAAAATATTTTTAATTACTGTTACTTTTGGTCTTTGCTATATATAATGGTTTGGAAACAATATCTTCATTGTAATTTCATTATCTCGATTGTTGCCTGAATTTTGCTTGTAAGCTGAAACACCTCCTCCTAAATTCTACTAAACGCGATCGAACATCATTTATATAAGGTGATCCACCTAAGTGTAGCTACCTAAATATCTTGTTCAGTTGTAATGATATAAACAATATAGTGTATCTTTTTCTCTCTTGTCTATTATAAAGGAATTTTAAAATACTCTTTAACTCACAAAATTAAAATCAAACCTTAAAACTTGGTACACAAATATCATTTACTGTATATTCGTCTTTTGATACCATTAAAATGATGTACAAAATATTTCTTGTATTATCACAACCAAAGAAGATATTAATTGCTACCATTAGGTGGACCACCCTACGTAGAAAGTAGTATGTCTTCAAACTAGGTAATGTGAATTTGTGTTACCATCAGATTTAAGAGTTTCGAAACATTCCGTACATAGAGTAACAATAAAAGTTGTGCATTTACCTTCGACGTATGTAATTTTGACGAACTTTTTTATTCACGGATCTGACCAGATCTGCTCCTGTGAAAGGTACTGAAGGTAGTGGTGGCGCAGGCGGTGGTTGTGGCGCCGATTGGGATGCAGCTGACTGAGTAGACAAATTTTGCTGACGTTGTTGTTCCTGTGCAGCCCCTCCGTGAGGACTGGGAAGCTGCGATGTAATAGCTACGGGTTCACCAACTGCGACCCATGTGCTACAAGACCTCGAAGCATGATCGAGTCTGGTATGCTCCAAAAGCAAAGTACTTCGTTGGGCAGTGTCTAAGGTCAAGGCTGAGACTGCTGTTCGCAGTGCACCCGTGTCCAAAGCATCCGGACTTGGTAACTGAGAGACATCACTTGTACTGAAGCTTTTGCGAATGCCAAGCGCAGACGAGAGCAACCCGCAACTACGAATCAGTTCGTTTTCTTCTTCGAACCAAAGAATTTCTGGTATATCTGCAGGCCTAAAGCATACCAAATCACATACAGTAAAGACTCTCTTTTTATCTGAAGGCTTATTTTTGTAATATCCTGATACCGAAAGTTCTATTATCTAAAAATTTCATTCAAGTTTTCTACTCGGCGATAACGTATCTAAGTAACACAATGATTAGATAATAAAACGTTTGGATACTAGAATATTGTAACTACTGTACTGCATTAGCCTTTATTGTACAGGGTGCCACTTAATTATGTATTTGAAGACCATCTTAACGAAATTCTTCATACTAAGATTAGTGGATATTGTCACAAGTAATTTCCTCTAACATTGATCTCAGTTTTAATAATTTAAGGTCAAAAATCGAAATTCTTTTACATTTATATAAATTACGTTATTTACAAAAATTTACAGAAATCTAAATTTTACAAAGTTGATTCGAAGAGGATACGATGTAATAAAGGAACTTCCATTGTTAGTAATTGTTATTTTATCTTTATAATTACAGTAGCAAAGAAAAACTAAAATTTCTTCGATTAAACTGAGTATCGACGCGACTATTTTTGTGATCTTGACTGATTAAGATTATAAAAATAGTTCCTAAACCACTGGTTCTACAATTGAAAAAGTAAGACAAAAGTAACTTTTCGGAGTTTAATTGCATGATTTCTGAAGTATGTTCGTTTCCGTTATTGTAGGTGGGTCTATTCTCTTTATTTGTCTACTGGGGTATGGCTACGTTTGATACAATTAGTGATGGAAAAAGCAAGTAATCCTTCAAAAACGTAACAATTTTCTCAAATTCAAGAGAACGTTATTGTATTTGAGTGAAAAAGGATTTATAAACGAAATATAGCAAACGTATTCGCATTGGGTACACACCTAGTAGTTTGAATTTGACGGAAATCTGGTTTCGGTGATGGACCTCGACCGGTGAGATGCACGTCGGTGTAAGACTTGAAGGTAACCAGCCTATTACCAGCGCCCCTTAATTCGCTTGCTATCGAGGAAACACTAAATAGAGAAAGGTCTGTTGTGACACTTTCATGACTCGGTGATCTTAACATTCGTGGAGTTACTTGAAGTGCAGGACATTGTGTATTAGTTACACTATTGCAACATTGTATATGAGCCACCACTGGTATCGGCGAAGACCGTTTTCCTTCGCCCTCGGACATTTTGAATTGGTTCACTTTTCACTACCGAGATTTTTACTCATAAGAACGCAGAGATTTTTTATACCGAATATCACAATTGATAATCATTCTCTTTTATTTGAAATAATACTGGAATTCAGTAATTGGATTTTTGATTTAACTTAAGACTTCTAGGCTTTTAAGAAAAACGTACGACAGTTAAGTACTTCCAAAAATACTAATATATTTTATAAACTCGAGATCGACCGTTGTTACTTGTAATGGATTACAAAAGAAATTGCGAAGGTTTACTTTGTCCCACTTATTTTGAATGAACCATTGAATTAAGAATTTACCGAAATAACAGAAAATCATTGTTCAATTTAAATCGTTATAATTCGGTTGATTAAATTTCGTGCTTCACAGTAGATCAATAATCATGTTTCTAACTCTGTTGTTATTCATTTTGTCAAACAATTCATACGAATTGCGTACGACATACTGGAACTTTGAAGCGTCGTGATACTCATGTTTCGGCACGTTGTAACATAATTTACACGTCCATTGCCTGCTTGATATACCTGAAAAGATAATAAATACCGTAATGTTATCAATATCTAATTAAATCAATATTGTGCAATCTTGATGTATGCAGAACTAGGAATAATCTACGTAATATAAATTGTTTTACACGTGTCTCTGAACTATAAGTAGTATCGTCATTTTGCTTATAAATTTATGGTACTCGTTTGGTTTTCAAACAAATCTCCTACTATCCTCGACGTTGAAGAATGTGAAATATATTATATATAGCTATTTATAGTTATTATAAATATTGTTTATAACCGTTTAAAAAGTGCAATATAATGTGTTAGATATTTTTAATTACATTTTTAACTTTTATGTATATAATACCAGGTATTACATGTTGACAACTACTACAATATTTGAACTATGGTTTTTAAAGAACAGGTGCCTCCTAAACTTTCGTATTTCATAATTCAAAAAGTATAAAAGATATCAAGAAACGAATTACAAGATTTGTATTAGCGCATTGAGTTTTACAAATCCAAAACAAAATGCTTTCCAATATTTTCAACAATAAGAACTTCATTAACTTTAGAAATATATCTCGAAAAATCTAAGTTTATTTCGGAACCCTATCCTTTAAGATAGTACAAACAGAAATAAATTTTTCTTACATATCTACATTCGAAAATTAAAGAACTATTAAGGTATACTTTCCTTACATGCGTCAACACACAAAATAAAAGAAATAAATAAAATAAAATAATGGAGTTTATTAAAAATTCATCATTAATGTGCACAATGAAAAAAATCATATGTTAAAGGATGAATATAAATACACAATATAAATATACAATGTGATGGTGAATAGAAAGCGTTAGAGTGCAGAAGGTAACTTTATATGTAAAAATAATTTGATAAAAAGAATGAAATTTTTTTTATTTGAGATTTAATTTTCGGAAAACTAAAATTAAGAAGAATTCAACAACATGCGCTACTGTGCAGGAATATGTAGAAATGTCTATTCATGCCTTCCATCTTTTTTCTGATAATTAATGTACCGTCAATATGTATCCGACACGCCTCGTAATACAAGCATCTTCGTGTAAGCAGGTCTATGTACGCAACAAATTTTTCAATTCGTTTTTTAAAAATTTCTATTTTTTATCACTTTACTTTTATATATATAATCACTTAAGATCCGATTATGCTAACTAATCCGTGATGAACTATACTGCATAATATATTCCGTCTAAAACAATGCACTTTATTATCTTCTCTAGTTATTATTGTACGAGAAATGTATCTTGTGTAATTTGGATGGTTTTAAATAGTGAAGCGAAAAAAAATCATATTTAATTCTTTTTTTTTAAATTGTTGAATAATTTTACAATCTAATTTGTAATTTAAAAATTAGTATGTTATTTGTGGGTGTAATTTCAGCTTTGAGAAACATTATTTATAAGATTAGTTAGAGAACATAATTAGGTTGTCTGTTTAAGGTGAAAAACTTTTGTATATTCATATAAAATATTATGTACACGGGGTGTATGTTATTAAATTGTTGTACAAAGAAGAAAATGATGTTTACTATTGTTTTGTGCTTGTGATTTCCTAATTAAGTCATTCAAGTAGCTAGATACGTTTGTACAATACTTTATTTTTACTTGTAAGATTTATTTGACATGTAAAACTTAGGACACCTTGTATACATATTATTTGTACATTGAAAACAAAAAGAAACAAATAGATAGAAAAATAATAATAACGTAAAGAATAAATTTTTAATAATAAATACAAACAATACACTTTCGAAATACTTAAATATAAATTAAAAAATTTAGTAATTTATTTCAAAATGAAAGTTCTGTTACAAAGTTTTCAAAAAACGCGGGAAGTTTTTCCACAATGAAAATTGAAATCATTTCGTTCTTTTACGAAGTTACGATTATTTTCATCATATCACTCTTCTTTTAGACGATCGACGTATTCCAACAAATTTTATCGAATTTTATATATTACAATTCTGCTATGATTCTACATGGTTCATAATTCATTTGTCCATTACAAAACCTTAATCATCTTTTGTTAGAGACGCAGCTTCGTGCTCGTGAATAGCACAAGTATAGCAATGCACACTTACTGATAGAAATCTCTTTCAGGTTGCTTACAGTCTAAAGAAGAACTAAGAACTTTGAATATGTTAAAACTAACTTTGCTTTTACAACTAGTATACTACAAGATTTTTATAAACAGACTAAATTTAAAGTTACATTACGGAAACTATAAACATTTCATTAAACAGTATCATAAACGAATGTACAAACTCTTCTAAAAAACTATACAGTCAGGTGATATGTTACAGTAAAGATAATTCAAAATCACTATTATAATAATACAAATCATAAACTAAAATATGATAAATGTAGTCTTCATTCATCTGTGTTGTCTTTTATATTAAAAATGTTAAAACAATTAACTGTTTCTGATGCTTTAGACTGATTACTTTATATACTTCACTGAATTAATAAAGTTAGTTGAAATTATAATGCGATAAAATTATACTATAATGCTTAAATAAATTGTAACGTATATAACCCATCTTTCAATGAAATTTTTACTATAAATGCATTCTTAGATATACTCTCATTTTCACTAGCAAAGTCACAGAAAAAAGTAATTACTTTTGCAAGATAAATACTGCTCTGATTGTAGACTACACACGCTGAACAATTTTCTGCTAAAACAAAAAAGCATTAGTTGTGTAATTTTCATAATGTAAATATAAATGCTAATACAACAGTTTATATTTTTAAATTTGGTGTATTATAGCTACACTGTACTACATTGTCATATAACATTAATATTGGTGACTTCGAAATCAAGAAAAAAATCTATTGTAATATTGTAGCAGATAGTATGTAATAGTTGGAACTCTGATAACACTTTAAAAAGACATATAGCTCATATAATTTGTTTTTTATTCATTCATTTATACAATCACACACATTAAAAAAAAATAGATAATTCTAATTGAGCTGCAACTTGTGATTAACAAGCTTCTAATATAGTCTAGCTAAGATCTTTAACTTTAGTTCATGTAAAGTGCGTACAAAAAATGAACTAGGTAAACTTCATTCATCTATAACTAATGAACTAAGATAAATATAAACCCAGTATTATAATGGATACACAGAAATCTATAACTTCTAATGCAATTTAGATAATGGATAACGGTAACAATTTATTGAACTGCTAAATTTATTTTATTTCTATATATTTGTATCGTACTAGCAATTTCAATTTCAGCTTTCATATGTTACAACTATTTGCAAAGATAAAATGGTTTACTTTGAATTTGATGCTCACTACCTGAGTGGTAAATCTTTGTTTATAATATTATTTTTAAATAATATTGATGCACAGTGATATGATAATTTGACACTTACATGGTATTTACAACAACATAAAAAAAGGGAAGATTTATATGTGTACTAAAAGTATGATATTCAATGACAGTACTATAATCATGGATTACATGTCATCATTCAAAAATAATATAACAAAAATATACATGCATTATTTTATTGAAACATTATCTCACACGATCAATTTTCAAGTGTGCATTTCCTGCCTTACAACATTCACTACTTAATGCGTCTTACTTGAATAAAGTCGAATTATTACATTGATTGAAGTTATTATTGCTTCGAATATGTACTGCTGTCGTTTCACGTCACAGGTACTTCAACGACCTCTTTGTCCTCCTATATTTCCGTCCAGTATTTTTGTTCAATTTTTAATAAACAGATGCAATCACTGTACGTTACATGATCGGATGGAGGATAAGGTTAAAATTCTAAATGTTAGGAAACGATATATTAACCGATGATTACTTCTCATAGGCTAGGGTAGATACGTCGAGGTCGCTTATTGCACAGGCGTCGATCAATAAAAACAAGTAAAGGTACCTGTGTAGCTCGTGAACTCTGTCAACGAGGAATGTCAAATAAATTTTCAATATCAATAATTTTTTATGTTGTCTTCTTGTTTTTTATGAAATACTTCCATCCATTCAATAATAGAATTTATCATTGCATGCGTACATACAAATCATTTATACTTATCATTACAGAAATAGGTTATAATCAAAATAAACGTCATTTAACATTTTACGCGTTTTATATTACAATAGAAGTCTTTTAGTACCTGAACGCGCTATTATTTAAACTTTGAATGCTTCCGCACAATGTAGAACACATTCTAGTTAGCAGGCAAAGTTTTAATATATTCTTTTACCGTCGCAAAAACACGATGACTTTCGTTGTAATTCTGGAGAATCTAAATAATTTCTGCCAAATTCTTAAAATCGCTTGATTTAACAAAAATCTACGCGATTTTAAATTCAATACCATGCAATATACGCGACAACGATTTCTATACGAATAGTCACCATTTTGTACCCATAGCCGCCATAATTAAATGAGACATTAACGCGGTAATTTACTGCAAGAATAATTAAGTATGCGATACTTACAATAATTCGGAGTAATAATAATCAATTTCAGTTACAAGAAGATATGTTTCTAATAACTTAAAAATTGTACAGAGAAATATATAGTTTCAAGAAAAAAATTTTCTTTCACTTGTGAGATTAAAATGATTTCAAATATGCTTTATTTTATAAGTCGGACTTTAACAAATCACAGTAAACATATCCATGATTATTTCAAGGTTACAATAATTTATACTATTGAAAAGATTTATCGTATAATATTAAAATCTGTTTATCAGATTTCTCTCAAGGAAATATTAATCACATCACAGAAAAAGAAACTGTTATTCGTAAAATTTGGAAATGTATATTGTTCTGATTTATTGTGATTAATAGAATAAATGCATTTTCATTTATCTTCTAATAATTATCATTAACTTAAGCAATTTTTATATTGCAAAAAGTTATACATTTGTATAAAACAAAATACTTCCACTGTCAAAATATATTTAAAACATTTTTTGCATTGTTTCACCTTTAACTTGTATGTTCACCTTTAACTTGGCAATATTGCACCCAGTTTTATAATTAAGAAAAAACAGAAATACTGAATATGTTTTATGCCTATTTATTTCTTTTTATATACGCACGATTTTAATTCTGAAATCAGTGTTCAAATTATAAGTAAAGACTGAAACCAATTTTTTCATATATCTTTAGACGAATTATTTTTGAACCACCATTTTGTGATTGTCATGCAGTTAACAGGTAGACTGACTGAGTTAGGCCTAACAATAAGTCAGATATGGGTTATTTTTAAGACCATTGTAAAATCGATGTACAGTAATAAAAGCGGAAGACGTTGGCGGTTTGACTCTACTGATGACATATACATTTCGTCGATAGTAATTCTTCCGTGTACCTACATATGTACCTCTTTAACAATACGTTTTGTTTGGCAGTGACCTTCCTATGTGAAAATATAAGGTGAATCTCTTTTGTCAAGATATAATGGTCAAATTTAATTTTATAAGTGAGACCATGCATTTCTTGTTAAATTACTTGTTATTTCTATTTAATAGAAAAGCAGCAATTAAAATGAACATTTGATGTGGAATAAGTTTTATAACGTTGTGCATATAAAATCGCAAAAGAAAATGGAACGAAACTTTCCAATGGCAGTCTAGATTGGATCATTAAACACCGCAGGAGGAACATTGTTCATTGAAAACAAATGCATACATGGAGACAATGATGGGTCTGACAGGCTGAGGGATGATATGCTATAAATAAGGGGCTTAGTTGTCGAATGTTTCTCACGCTATACCTTTGAATCCAATGTACACAGCCTTTAATACTTCTTATTTCAGTAAATTTGGTACTATCTTTTTCGAAAACTATTCAAAAACGTGTATTTTATACGTAGTATGTATGTGTGCGGACCAAACTAATTAAAAATATGTTGTGTAATATTATGATATTTAAATTTTTATATAGAATATATTATAAATTTATGATACAATAACATGTATATATTTCTATCGAATTATATAGTAAAATCTATGTATTTAGATAACGTTTTGTATTCGACAAAATTTCTTTCGAAAATTCGTTAATGTTTATTAGTATTTAAAAGGTTTATAAACTTCCTCTTTTCAAATTGTCCAGTTGGAGAAATTTTATTATACCCTTATCGATTGACGAAAAACTAAAACCGTTCAGTTGACGGGAATACACAATTTTGTGAACGTGAAATTTTCTAAACATCAAATTAAACAATGACAGAACGATGACCTCGACTATTGTTGAGGATTATATGGCGAGGGTTTATGCCGAAAGCCATGTGCTCTGGGTCTTGGGTAACTACAGCGTGGGTCTTTCACCCGTATTTTCGAGAAACGGTATTACTGATGGTTCCAAGACACAATGCACGTAGCTGCATTGTTTTGCTATAAACGTCTATATATCTTTTGGTTCCACGGCGCGATCAGGTATGCAGGGACTAGCGGGTTTAAGTACGCGGGGTTCTTAGCGCAGCATTATTTTCAGATGACAGCGTTCGCGACTACTTCTTCTAGGTCCCTGATTTGGACAACACTGACGACGTCTTGGAGGGTATGTGTATGATATATACCTGGAAGTAGCATCTGCAGCTGCTGAGCATATAAACAATTTTTAAATAGAGATGGACTTTAATTGTACTGGACCTGTCTCCTTCTACTGGATACGAAGTGGTTGATGTGTTCTTAGTCCGCACTTCTTAAAGTGCCCGGGCCCATGGTCCCTGGTCATTATACCTTGTTACCTGGTATACCGTTATACCCTCAGGCCTTCATGAAAAGTATACGTTCAATATTGATGAACACAATTTTACATAAAACCTTGAAATTAATTATAGAAAAGAAATACGGTACTATCTCAAAATTGAGGAGAACTTGTTCATATTTTAGCATGATGGTATAGCTCTTCACTCAGTTAGAATATTAAAAAAGGTGAAATAAAAGTATGTTAATAAGTTTGCCCCCCGTAAAATTTAATATTAATAATTAAATAACTGTTTTGTATTTTTAATAGCGTAGAAGTAATCTACTTTTATACAGTATATATAACTGAAGTACATCACAAACGCATAATTTATTTTTTGTAGTTATAAATATAATTTCCTTTAATTCTTATAAATATTATCTTGCTCATAATTATTTTTAAAAAAGAAGTATAGGTATTCTTTAATTATTGATAGTCATTGTATATGCGTGACTGTTTAGTACGTAATATTTACATAAAATAAAATTACACTTTGAATTGATAAATATTTACATAATCACTCAACAGAATAATTTTTGATTCAAATTTCGTAAGTAAATTTTAATTTTGATCTGTTGATTGAATTTTTCAATTTTCAATAGTAGACAAGATAAGAACACGAATCATTTTAACTGTTTTATAGTTGAAAGTTTTAGATAATTTTATGTAAGTATAACTTTTAACAGAGACAGTGTATCTTAAAACCGTCAATGCTGTAGTAACTAGTTTGTGCGAAAATTTATTTTTCCAATGGTTGTCAGTTCTAAATTGTTTGTTTCAAACAAATAGAATACTTATTGTTTTCCAGCTTTGTGCATAAAAGGTACAAAAAACTCTCTCTGTATACCAAATACGTATTACTTGTTAAGCATATTGTAAGCAATTCACAATATATGATTCATGTTTGCAATTATTACTATCAACGAAGATTTCTTATCGGAATCGGTGTGGAGTTCTTCATTTAGTTCTTTCTTTAAAAAATGATTTTTCTGACATGTGTACACTTATTGTTAGATAACATTTGTTTGACTAGTATAATTGTAATATAATATTCTTTTGTACTCTATTAAATGTAACCATAAAAATAAATGTATCACTTGCAAGGATCTCATATGTACATATAGTAGTAGATTGTCATGTATAAAGTATCAAAGTATATTACTCTTTTTAATACCTATACTTTGAAACATTTTTATCAATCAAATTAATTATTTTAAAGATCGAAAGCTAGCCTTTGGCAACTTAATCTTACTTGAAGATAAAGTTTATCTTACTCTCCGTTAATGTGATTATCAGCAATGACACTATGTGGTCAAAATGTAATACATAAATGAACCATTCGTTAATGAAGTAATTTGTTGAAGAATATGTTACTTTCAATGAAACTTATTTAAGTAATAAACTTTGTTGAAAAAAATTGTACTTGCTTAAAGGCATTGCTAAAAATCGATTATTTTGTATGTATCGGCCTGATAAAATTTTACAGTTAATAAATGTGATGTTTTGATATAAATTTTAAACTGAAATAATTGTTCAACAAACATATACCTATACATGTACTATGAAATAGGATTAGCAATATAAAAAGTTTCAAAGAATTTGATCGCGAATACTTAATTCGGCACAGGTAATATGCATATTTTTCTTATTCGTATTACAAATAGTATGAAGAATATGACTTTCTAAATTAACATTTCGCATCAATTTGAGTGTACTCTTTATTTACATGAAAACTGTATTTACAAATATTATAAAGATAAAGTAGTAATTATTGACTACATACACCTTTGTTTACTGTTTTTCTAAAGATTTGCACTTGCACAATTAACACATGTATTTTAAAATTAATGATATTCTTAAATACACATTTCTGATGTTGTAACTAAAATTATACATTCTTTGTTTTCAAAATTTGCTTTTCAAATGTAATGATTAGTAATAATAACACAGTAAATTGTGAAAAAGAATGTGTATTGATTCTGCTTACAAATGGTGAAAAATAACTACTTTTTACCTAAATAATTGGTTGTATTTATTATATTATCGTCTACTCTCAATATATATGCTGTCACTAATGTTGTTACATTTATAATTAATTATAAAACTATGTCAATTATGTCAAAAATCAAGAAAATTACTTCGGGCATTGTAATGACACAGTAGTCGAAATACATGAGTTTAGATTTTTAATCTGACTCTGATTCTGAACTTGCATCCGACTCGTATTCTCCTATATTTATTGTGAATTTATATTCCTGATCGCATCCTAAGTAAGCATCGCTCATAAAATACAAAGTATAGGAATGTTGTCCAGGAGCAGGTGCTACAAAATCAAGTTTAACCTTTGCTTTTTGTTGAAGTGTTAATCTCTTTATAGACAGCAAAGAATTAGTTTTTGGATCACCAATAACCACCCACCATCCCTCTTCACGCTTCTGTGGAAAGAATGGTGCAACGACTGGTCCCGTAACTTCATCTTCTCTTTCAAGCTGAACAATAACATTCACTGTGCCACCACTGCGTAATTTATCTTTGTCTTGAACTTCATAGGACATTTCTATATTAGGATAACGATTACAGAATTTGGCAACATCTGCCATTTGTGTTTCAGACAATTGTAGAAGACGATTCCTATCATCGTCCTCTAGTTCCATTACATCAAATACAGTTTCTACTCCCTTATCAGTGCAACGTTTAATTGTCTCAGAAGTAAAGTGTGGCAATTGTTTTAAATAAGAGTCTTTAGACCACATTGCTTGGGTGACCATTTGTGCCAGTTCCATAGCTGCAACTGCGGGTGCCAACCAACCAGATGAACTAAGAACATCAACACAAGCTTGTATTAATCTAACAGCTTTGCTTAAGACCAATTCCGTATCTTTTTGGAGTTCTGGACCAAGTTGTATGCGAGACAAATGAGCCTGCAACAGAAGTTGTGCTTTTACATGAGGATCCGCCATTCTCGTGGCTTGTGGAGCATGTGGAAGCCGTGCTGCCAAGCTTCTTAACAAATTTTCTTCCCGCTGTCTAACTGGTACTGTTTCATATTCTGCAGCTGCTGAAATAATTTCCAGTAAGCCTCTGATTTTGGTTTTATTATTTAGAGAAAGGCTGAATAATTCAATCGTTGCGTAATTGATATAATAATAAGCTGCAATCATTCCAAGATTTAGAGGCAAAGTGTCCATTTCATCTTCTACAGCAACACATTTAGCTTGTTCCAAATCACTTAAAGTACTTTCAACTAATTCAGATAAATGATCAGATAAGTGTCTATGTGTAACACCTTGCAATCCGTAATAATTAGGATTTTGTGTAAGTCGTCTATATAAGAAGGTCCATGTAAGGTAGTCAACTGCATCCTGTTTATTTTCAATCGTTTTTGTTACTATCTCCGCATTAAAGTGATCGTGCAATCTATGATCTAAATGGCTTTCTACAGGCAAAGGTTCATTCAAAAATTTCTTGAAGAAATCTTTCTTTGAACTCTGACAAAGAAGAACACATTTCGCGTCATCATCCTCTAATGGGCGATTTGCTCGAGCTACCATTTGCAGGACATCCGTAATAGGATAATCTTCGTAGGCATGTGTCTTTCCATTGTAGCACTGAGTATCCATTACAACTACAAGATGACAGTTTATAGACAAATCCCAACAAAGATCTCTTGTAACAATAGCTATTTGGATAGCGCCACTATCAAACAGTTGTTCAACTAGGCGTCGATCATCCGCAGATAATCCTTCATGAAGATAAGCAGCTCCTTGTGAAAGTGTTTCTTTTAATGTCTTATCAGTCATCCTATCTAAGAATGGTTTAATATCCGCTTCTTCTGCGTGGAAGAATCGAGAAGGTTGACCTTCTGCTGCAGTAAAAGTCAATAAATCAATGGCTGTTAATCTAGCTTGACGGCGGGTAGGCACAAAAACAATAACTGGCTTATGAGAAGCATAACGCAGTATCGCATTGTACACTGGTTTTGCCATAGCAGCCAATCTTGATGCATTATGAGTAATATTTATTCCTTGTACATGCAACTCTAAAGGTACAGGTCTAACAGACGGGTGGAAATTGAAAGTTGCTGCGGCGGGTGCACCTAACCATTGAGCTACGTCTTTAGCATCTGCTAGTGAAGCTGATAATGCAATGATTCTAGTTGGTTTATCCAACTGAGAAGATATGTAACGAGCCCTCGAACATGCTATTTCTAATACAGGCCCTTCTTCGCCACCAATCAACTGAAGCTCATCAACAATAAAAAGTTGAATATTTTGCACATTCTTTCTCTGTTTCCATCTTCGTGATAGGACGTCCCATTTATCTGCTGTTGTGATTATAATTTGTCCTTTTGCAAGCAACTTAAGATCCGTTCCTGTTTCACCAGTCAGTAAAACTACTTTTCTTCCCAAAAGTTGACTGAACTTTACCGACCAATCAGCATAAACTAATTCTGCTAATGCTTCCTTGCTAACCATGTACACGCATCTACCTTCCGAGTTCTGAACGAGTAAACGTAACACCGCAAATTCAGCTACTGTTGTCTTTCCTGAGCCTGTAGGTGCTCCGACAAAAACATTGTCATCTGAATTATAAACAGCATTGAATACTTGTGTTTGAATTGGATTAAATTGCGGAAATTTATCAGTATAGATACTTTCAAATTTGGAATTACGTAATGCGGTAATTGGAAGCGGTTGTAAATCCAGCAATTCAGTCGGTGGTAAATTCTTTTCTGGAAGAATCAAATGACGAAAACTGACAGGCAATTGAGTTTCTGCTCCAATCCATCTATCAGATACAACCCGTAAGAAGTATTGCGGTGGTAGGGGCTCAAACACAGGTACGAAAAATTTGATCAAGTGTTCGTCTATTGCGTATTTTGCTTTCAATAGAAAATATTCGTGATGAAGTATTACTTCGGAATCTACGTCTTCAACTAAAATCCAAAATGCCTCTGAAGCACCATGTACCTTTTCATCCCACTGAAAATCGGGTGTAATAGTTAGTTCTACTCTTAGTGTAGATCGCGTTATCGGTTGAATATGTGTCGACAATTCTAACTTCGGAAACTGATGAATGTATTTATGAATAGTTTTGCCCAACTTCGGTACACGAATTAATTCTCCAATTTCATTTGGTCCGAGATCATATAATCTTTCCCATGGAAAATTCTTCTTTTCTATCTTTTTAACAATTTCTTCCGGCATTTTACGGAATTGTCTCAGAGGGGACATTGACTGCCACATCCTTCTATCTATCATTTTGCACAATGACAAACATTTATCAGCTAGTTGTGCCCACCCACGGAACAAAACGATTTCAAAAATTGCTCTCATTAATCTTGATGCAGACTGTGTAACAAAGACCATATCTGACATAAGCGCAAATCCTTCCAGCTTTAGCTGAGAAATGTATGCTTGTAAAAGTACATTAACTTTTGCACTTGGTTCTTCTATGCTTTCTTTCACTGGAATAGGTACTCTTTCCATCAACTTCTGTAATTCCAATTTTTCTTCTTCTCGAACATTTATATGCTTAAATTCGCCAGATAATGAAAACACTCGGAACAATTCAATTTCGCTTAATGTACGTTTTAATAACTGATTGTACGTAGACATTGTGTCATGCGTGCAGTAATAATGTGATGCTATGCGTCCCAATTCAGTGGCTTGGAAATTTCCTGATTTACGATCATATTTAATTAGACCACTGCGGTCCAATCCTACTGCTGCAGAATGAATAAGATCTGCTCTGTGCAATTCAAGTAATGGATCATCTTTTAACTTATCATGGCTTATACCATATAGATTTGGACAACGAAGCATTCTTATGTACAAATAAGTATATCCCAACCAAGTAACAGCATCTCTAATGTTTTGTATAGTACCCAAAACTATTTCAGCATTTAGCATGTCTGACATTTTACTGATTAACTGTGACTCGATGGGCAGTTGCTGATTCAGGAGAGATAAATAATACTGAAGTTCACTGTGATTTGTGATAAGAATGCCTTCACCTTTCGTGTCGTATTGCGGGCGACCAGCTCTGCCTAGCATTTGGAGTACATCTAGAGCACCTAATTCAACCCATCTACCTTTTTCTGGATTATAAACCTGAGTTCCTTTAATAATAACTGTATGTGCTGGTAAATTAACTCCCCAAGCTAACGTTGCAGTGGATACTAGAACTTGTATATGTTTATCAGCAAAAAGATCCTCAACTAGTGTTCGATCTACTCTTGTCATACCTGCATGATGAATAGCAAATCCATAAGGTAACAAATCTTTAAGTTCTTGATTTTTTACTTGTTCAGCTTCTGTCCGTAACACCTCCATAGATGCGGATCCTTCTCTAAGGAATTGCCCCAATGTATCTTTTTCCAAACACATATCTCTAATAGCACGTGCTGTTTTTCCTGTTTCTTTTCGCGAATGTACAAAAATTAGAACTTGATTTCTACCTGCATGTTCCATTGTTTTCTCATAGACAATTTCATTCATTACTTGAAATCGTTTCAGTGCTTTTTTCTCTGTAATACCTATGTATTGTTGTTCCAAAGCAACAGGTCTAAAACTGTTGTCAAAATAAAATAAACCTGTTTCTGGTTTTATACGTAAAAATGTTGCCACATCTTGATAATTAGGTAATGTAGCTGAAAGACCAATCAATCTGACATCTTCCTGTGTTGTTTCAATATTTCTAATTGTTCTAGCCACCAAAGCTTCCAAGACAGGACCTCTTTCATCGTGTAATAAGTGAATTTCATCAATAATGATCAATCTAACCAACGAAGTAAAAGTTTTTTCACCACCTTTTCTTGTTATAATATCCCATTTTTCAGGAGTGCACACTATAACTTGTGTTGCAGCTATTTGTTCCCGTGTTAATTGATGATCACCAGTCAACTCGGACACAGTTAAGTTGTATGTAGATAACCGTTTACCAAATGTTCCAACCATTTCTTGCACCAATGAACGCATTGGCGCAACATAAATTATTTTAAACTCGTCGCTGTTAATTGTACCATCTGCATTTATATGTTTACCAATTTCACGCATCATGCATAAAAGAGCAACATTAGTTTTACCTGCACCTGTTGGTGCGCACAATAGTAAATTTTCATCACTCTCTAATGCTGTTTGATACAAACGGCTTTGAATCCGATTTAATGTTTTAAAACCTTCAAACGCTGGTTGTACGTATTTCGGTAATTGTTCAATGGGATGAAGTTTCTCACTGTCTGAAAACGCTTTTGGCTTCAATGCTGGAACATGAACCTCTTCGTATCTAGAAATAATATGTATAACGTTAAGAAATAACAATAATAACGTTGTTGTTAACTTTCCAAAAATAATTTAAACAAATTTTCGTAATATGTACCCTTTCCGTTGTTTTCTGAAACTCCCATCAGGTAACTGACAGCGTTTATTTGCCATAAAATGACTTCCTTGTGCGAATATAAGATCTTCCAAGTCTATTAGATTTCGTGTACCCTGAACCTGACCTCCAGGACCTCCAGTATCTTCATTTTCTTCTCTTCTTTTGCGTTGTGCTCTTGCTTCCATTGTTTCATCGGCATCATCGTCACCTTTACCTGTATCTAATTGTCGCAGAATTTTTGCTAATATAGGTTCATCGTTCATTTTATTTCGAATTTTTTGCCGCTCCGATTCGGACTGTGATGATGCCAACATAGTGCAGTAGGCAACTGTAATTAATAAAATGAAACAAATTAGTCACGTATTGTAATAAATTTGATACTATTTATGAAAAAGTTAATATTTTATTATAAACATTTCTTACTTGTATGTCTATATTTTTTCAGTTGTTTGATAAAATCAAAACAATCATAGCCCAATAAAAGTACTAATTGATTTTCGCAGTCACGATCATCACCGGCATCTTTCAAAACTGCTAATACTTCTGCAGCTCTTGCTTGTGAAACCATTGCATCATCATAAATCCTGCTCAATCTTCTTTGCAACCAATATGCATCTATATCTAGTGGATGCAGTGGTTTTTCTTTTTTCATTTCTTCAGCACTGCCTAACTGAAAGTATATTCAATCAAATAAATTCAGATTTCTATTTTTGAGTTTCTTTGTAAAAATGATAATAATGTATTTTATAGTTACATTTTCTGCATGAATAGCTCTATCATCATTAGCTTCTTCACCTTCATCGCCCTCATCATCATTTTCTCTTATCTCCCCATAAACATCTTCATCATCTTCTTCACTACTTTCTTCGAATTGTACGTTAATTCCATATGTTTCATCAATGTTCTCTTCATTAGTAGTGTTTTTCTCATCACTCCCAAAATCCGTTATTTTTTTCCCAAGGTTTACTAGCAGAGCAAATCTTTCTTCAGCTAACATACCTAACAGCAATTCGGTCTCCTTCTTTTTCTCTTTTTCTTTAAGTTTGTCATTTTTCAATACTGCTAGTACTTCATCAGCAGCACCACATAAGATATCTCGTGGTTGATCTCCTAAAGCTTCTTGAATAAAACTTAGTAAAACTTCATATGTTTGTCGTGTCTCTTGTGTTTTTGGACGGTAAACGATACCAACCATTTCATCTACTCCTTCAGATAGCAATGTCGCACCCTTCATTCTTGCAAAATCATACTGTGCTTCATCCCGCTTCTGACGCCTATTAAATACAAAAATTTACTTTAGTCATTGTGTACTGTTCAAGTTAAATTGACCTAAAATGGAAATTTATTTATAATCAATAATTTTATTTATTTAGAATGTATTAACTTTTATTAAAAGTATATGAAGAATATGTTCTCAAATTAAATTTTTATATACTTTTAAACAAAAGATCCTTATACACTAAACTTTCTTACAATATGGCATTCTGGAAACACAGTTTTGATATAACACTACCAAATTGTGACAAATCTCCTGTAATATCATTTTAACACAGTTAATCCAATTTTATAACATGGTCCTTAAATAAGTTACTAACAAAAAACACATTCTCATAATTTGCATTATTTCTGTTTCATTTAATACGATTTTAATACAAAATAAAATAAATGAACCATGTTATTGTAAGTGCATTAACCATACTTACTTTGATTATTGTCACAGTATTTTTAAACTGCTTTCATCTACGTATGAACATCTGTAGAAATATGTATCTAAGATATATCTGTTAAGTCTACATAAAGTGACTAATCTTTATAGCATATAGTTTGTTTAAATGGTTCATAGCAATATTCCAAAGCATGTGTGTATGGTTGTAATATATCATTATTTATATATTAAGAACATTTAATCTTTATCTTTACATGAAATTGACCCAAATACTGTAGGTATAATAAGAACTTGAACGATGTGTAAGATTGACATATATACATATATCTCATTGTAGTATTGAAAGTTGATTCAAAACTTCAATATTTACTTGACTTTTCGTTCTTCTGCTTTTCCTGGCTTAGTACGTTGTGCTCTATCACCCATTCGTGTTCCATCAAGTTTTCCCACAAGGGACATAACCTCGCCGGTAGCTTCATCTCTACTACGTCGTTCTATTAATCTTACATCGGCTTGTAAAACAAGATTAGAGTTCTGAAAAAGCAATCACATACAACATATGCAATGTAGAATGACATAATTAATAACAGTAATAGTGATTCATTTACTACTGTATTGAATACAATAACGCGAAATATGTTAACACATCGAATGGATTCAAATACTTTAATGTAAAGATATATGCAATCATACTTACAGCTTTATATTCATATTGCAATTGCCTCGCTGCAGCATCAGCCATGATCGCTTTCTGTACACAGAAAATTAGCTATAAAACTTATGAAAAAAGTAATTTCCCATATATGTATATCTGAAATTATTTTACCTTTCCATAAAAGTTCAACACAAATAATATGCAGCGTCTCCTAAATTTTGCACTCGATTGTATACTTTCATAAGTATTATGTTTCCATTTGTTTATACGCTACAGTGTACTAAACACTTACGAAGGAGCATATAAATGTAACATGTAACTGCATGTAATATCCATGAATACAATATGTACACAGAGCTGACATCGAGCATATTTTATCAATATTTTATGTATAGTATAGTTTTAAAGCTGCCTTCATGGTATATGCACTTGTGTACGCATGCGTACTTAATCTTAGACGAACGCATTAATTGAACTGTAGCATATAGAATATATTTCCCTATTTGAAAAAATATCGTGAAAAGAAATTTTATAGACTTAACAAAATTATGCAATTTGAAACACTGTTATATACTACAAACATTATATCAATAAAAAGTTTCATCTGTAAAGTAAAAATCACGGGGAATAAGGGTTTCCATTAGTTTAATATTTAATGTAATCATTCAAAGTTCAATGGCTAGCCGGGATAAAACTACTAACGTTCATGGTTACATATACACATATGAAATAAACGTGAATGCGAAAAATCAAATGATATATATATTTAAACAGTTTATAATTACTTTCGTATAAATTAGTGCGATGCGCGTATTTATAAGGAAAAAGATCGAAGAAAAACACATGTTTCTACACAAAATATTGAACTGCTAAAGATATAGCTTTTCAACATCAACAAATAAAAATTTCCACTTCTATTTCAATTATTTCTTTTGCAGTATGTTACTAAATTTTTTATTTATTTTTACATTTTACATTATTACAAATCTACTACTTAATTGACAAAAGAGGAGAAATGTGGCGTTTGTTTAAATTTCGTAACACATGACACAACTTTGTAAATTATTAGATAAAAAATCTGAAGCCTATTATTGACTTGATTCAAAAAGTATTGTAATTTTATAAAAGTACATGAAAATGACAATTCTGGATAATCTGGTTATTACAAAAGTGAGAGAAAATATTTGTATCTAATTAAATCCTAGGAATATAAAATAGCTTTCTGCGATCAACAATGTCTTCCAATAATCGCAAATCTGGTAAAACTGGTGGGAGCTCAATGTGTGTATTAGACCATGTATTTTGAGTAAAAGATTTGGCATAAGGCACTTTCTTGTTACTGTGACTCGGTGTATAATATGATTCTGTTGATGTTGATTGTGGATAGTAAGGATCATATTCTAATTCCCTTGGTATCAATGGTTTTAAAGATAAAGTTAGAGCATAAATAGGTATCTCTGTAGTTGTGTTAGATATAGTAGCACCAATTCCAGTTGAAGATATTTTTGTTCTTTTTTGTATAGAATTCAAAGTTTCTGTATAAGGATTATTTCTATTATTGTCAAAAGACAGTTTTGAAACATGTGAAGGAGTTTTTGTAGTCTGGTTATTACTTGTGTTATTTGGTTGATGTTGCATATTTCCAGGAAATGTATATGTTGGTAATCGCAGAAAATTATGCAATGTAATATTTGTTTTCTTATTGAAATAATCTTCTTGAATAGAGTCTTTCATTTCATTAAATTTATTGTTGTTGTTAAAAATTTGACTTCCTCTAGAAATATTTTTATTTGTCCTCAATTGAATTTGTTGATTCTGAGATTTTTCAATTTGTGGAGATAAAAATTTCATTGTATTGTCTTTGCTGAGATTTGTCTCATTAAAATTTTTTAGAAACCTATGCAAGTTCAATGTAAATCCATGTTGCATAACATTATGTGTTGCTCTTGTTTGCGTGTCTCTTGATGATTGATAAAAGTATTGACAATTACTATCACCCGTTGATCCATTGATGCAAGAAGAATTGTTTTGCTTCTTTTTTATGTTTTCCATATAAAAGGGAATAGTTTCTTCACAGTTAACAAGATGTGCATGATCACATATTAAAGCATCTTGTCGAAAAGCAGTTTCTTCTGGACAACGATACGTAAATTTGTTTCCATATTCATCACAAGTATGATATATCTTACATCTGGCATCAATATCAGCATAAAATCCAGCAGCTTTATCCAAGCAAGAAAAATTTGTTTTAATGGCAGTAACAATTTTCTGTAAAATGTACATAGATAAATATTGCATGATATATGTGCTATTATACTTTAATAATAATTTACTATTATTTTATATTATTATTTGTTATATTTATTACAACGTAGTAGGATTTTTTTAAAGTAAGATACTTAAAATTATAGAAAATGCAATAAATATTCATTTGCTTTAATTTGATTTGAGATTAGTGCATTTCAATTCCTTTTCTATATATTAATGAAAGTATAAAATTAAAAATGCTAATTCACAATTTTTGGAAATATATAAATACTTATTTATGATTGATAAAAATATATATGAACAAAGGAAATATTTAATGTTTTTATAATAAAATTTACACAAATGTGAAGATTTAATAAAATTAATTTTATTAAAAAATCATTAAATACGATAATTATTTATTTTGATATTAATCTTATTAAATAGTAAATACTGAAATTTCCAATAATACAAAATCAGAAAAACTTTAATATGTAACTTTTTATAATTTTAAATTACAGAAGTACATTGTTATACGCATTTTGATATGGAAAGAAAAGTCACGAAAGATACCGAGAGAACTCGTTTTTACTATTATATAAATTAAGAAGAGATAGATTCGAAAATAATAAAAATTGACTTTTTAAGATAATAAATTAATTTATATTTCTGTGACAAATCGTATTGTGTTTGATAAAATTCTATACGTCGTAATACTTACTGATATTTCCGAACTGGTGTATATAGAAAGAAATGTATATAAGAAAGATATTTGAGGTATTCTATTTAAATAAATCATCGTGACAGTAAATTATATTATACATCAAATATAATCTTGCACTAATGTATTGATGTTACTAGTGTACTTTGGGATCTGTGCATTCTTCATTGAGCTAGTTAAAGTGAAAGTGAAGATGAACTTAGAATGCGGATTCGGCCCGTCTCATTCGTCTCCATTCCCCACCATGAATCTCCTTTATGTGTGATTTTTCTTGCATAATGCATTTTTATTTTAATTATACTATTTACGGTTTCTTGAAATTATTGCACCTTTAAGAAATTAAACAATGAGCAACTTAAATATCTAACTAGTATTGCTTAGATGTTTTAAAATTAGTACATTTTATTACTTTGATATTTTAAGCTATACTAATTGGTATTACGTACTTAAACACAGACATACGTTTATTATTTATCCAGGATTCATATTGTAAATATTTCGATTAATTATTATAACTATAATAACAGTACTTCAAAGTAACTTAAATTATCATAGAAAATTGCAACTTTTGTATAATGCAGCAATTTAAATTTTTCTTAATCTATATATTTTATATTGTGGTATAATAATATTTTGTATATTTCTACATATAAATATATGCAAGAACGTAGATTAATAAGAGACTAAAGAGTATTTAAAAAGATTATACTTTGTCATGTATTATTTCACTAAATACAAATACTCGGAATTTTGATTTCTTATATTAAATAAAGTGCAATTTTGCTATTTCATTTCAACCTTGAATAATAAAAAAACATATGTTAAATAGTTTTAGAACAATTTCTTTTCAAAGTTTCCAATATTAATAAAAACAGTATCGTCCGTAAAATTTACTATCATTAGTTAAATTCATTTTATTCGATTAGTCTAACGTAGATATCATATTTCTAAATTACAATCTTTTCTTTTTATGTGTTTCGCTTACAAAACATTTTAACTAAATTCTCAGATTTCATTTCGTCGTTATAATAACTCGTTCAGTATTTCGATTAATTTTATATAGACATTCATTTGTATTTTTTAAATCAAGTGATTTTAACACGTTATATTTAAATAACAGCAAGCGATTTAAATTGGAAATATTGAAAAGCGTGGTAATATTTGAAAAGTGACATGACAGAAAATGATATTTGACAAACATACATATTTTGAGAACTGAATACATTTTATCAATTGAATATATGTCTTTACACATTTAAGACAAAATTTATATATTCATGTATATATATATAAAAATTTCATATAGTAATATGTTTATGTGCATAATTTCTAATTTACTCGATGCTATATTCATAGAGAAACTAGTTACGGACGCATGCGCATTACAAATCAGTTACTGAGAATGCAGCATTGCTTAATTGTGGAGCATCAACCAATCAGAGAAAAGCTGTTTCTGTACCATTCCTCAAATTTCTGAACCCTTTGCCCCTGACAATATGGCGAGGTACAACTATACAATTTTATCAAAGATAAAGCTCATTAAAGCTAATCAATAACATGTATGTATGATGTAACAACGTAACCTATGTATAATATAGGTCATACGTACATACCTGCATTACTGGAAATGTTATCCTATAAAACTATCTTACAAACTTTACTATACATAGAGCATTGTACGAAGAATAATCACGCTTCAACATATGCGTTGCTGGTTTTTATGAAATAGTATAGATTTATACGTAAAGTATACATTGTAAATCGATAAAAATAAATTAAAAAAGTTTAGATAAATGTAGCTTGAAAGAAGGCTAAAACCAGTTCTTGATATAAGTATTCGAACGTTGTATGTTTTCTGAATGAACTCTCTTTTAAACGAAACCATCTAATTTTAAATATTCGTTAATATAAAAACTACATTACGATAAAATACTATAAAATATTTGCCATATGTTCTAAAAAGGTAAGTACATAAAAATAGTATGATCATTTATTATGTAGAGAAATAAGGATTTTAATGTCACTAACTAAATATCTATTAATGAAAGTACTTAATAGCACTGTTTATTTGTAAATTAATGGAACATTCCGTTCATATTACATACTCATCATTTCTGTGTCAGCACTTATATTTAGTCACAATTACATCACTGTAATTGAAATTCAAAATTCAAAGAAGTTTATTATTGACAAAACATCTGACTTACGTCACAAAGCACGCTTCTATAGATTGATGAAAAATACTGTTCCTTCGAACGTTTGTTAAGAAGCAAGAGTTGAGAATAACTGTGTACATTTTGTACTCGGCGGTGTTTGCTTCGGTCAATGTACCAATCAAACATCGTAGCTCTATTTGGTACCTACCTCTTTCGCGCCTTGCGCATTCACTAGGTCAGAAAGTAAGCCATGTGTATGCAGAACTTTAGTTCTGAACAATTTGAAGGAGTTTTAACGTGTCTTGACGCATAGTTGCACTATGATTGTGTTTAAAAAACACTAATTCATTTTAATAAACACAGTTAAGTGTTTTATACATTATTTATAGAAATCTTGGATAATTATATTTTAGAGGAACTTACATAAAAAGCCTTTTTACTTCATTTTTTTTTATTAGTTACCAATGTTTATAAATATATATCTAATATTCATCCTTTTACATTTGTGAATACTGCTTACTGTTTCAAAATAAAAGATAAAATGAAGAATGTGAACAAAAGTTTTAATATTTAATATGCTGAAAATGTTAGGTAGCAAAACTATGGCACATACAAAGATAACTAAAGTAAGAGAAGATGATTTTCTTGAATGCTTCCTATACCCAACAATTTGTTATACACAACCTCCAGAGACAATAACAGAAGAAATACTTTCACAAGAAATTCAAAAATACAATGAAGAAATTGCACCATTTATCGATGGCTATATTTGGCACAGTGACAGTTTAATATTGCGTCCTAGAACAAAGCAAGCATTATTATTAGAAAAGCTGGTAGATAATTCATCAACTGTTGAAGGTGAAGTATTGAATTAAGTTTAAGTATTTCATGGATCTAACAACTATTTTAATGTAATATTTTTATATTTATCTTTTTTAGAATGTGATATATTACCCCATATTTACATATCATTGCACTTTGATGAGGATATAAGCGATGAATGGTTTATCGTATTTCTTATATATAAACTTACACAGAAGTTTGATGGACTAATTGCTAAAGTAGTAGATTCTGATGGAGAATTTTTATTAATTGAGACCGCAAATGTTCTACCTTCATGGGCTAATCCTGAATCATGTGAAAATCGTGTATATATTCATAATGGGGAGTTACATATAGTTCGTGAAAAATATAAGACATTTCTTGACTTATTAAACAACGTACAACAAAATTCATATCTATCTAAAGCATCTGAAACCATACAGAATGCTTTACAAAAACGAATTAATAGTTACCCAAATGAAATTGAGAAAAGACATCACAAAACTAGAGTCTTTCTGCCAGAAAAGGCAGTCTCAATGCTTCATCAAGAACCAAGGCTTGTTGCACCAGCTATTAGAACCATTTGCCATTCTGATCCACTTGAAAGAAAAGTAATAACTCAATATTTTAGCTTAGACCAACATAAATTGTTCTAAATGTTCTAATACGTTGTGTGTATTACAGGTCTGTCGTGCTATGAGATATTTTCCTCCTGAACAGCGAATTATGGTTAATGTAAAAATGACTAAATGTTTATATGCAATGGCAATGCATTGTCGATATACAGGAGATCCACGAACAGGCTGGAATATACCACCAACAAACTGTTCAAAGTACAATGCACATATCCTTGGTGTGAAGATAGCGTGTGGTTTAGAAATGCTAGTTGCTCATGCACATGAACAACGTAGACATAGAGTAAAAGAAACTGTCAATGATTCTGATAAATCAAAAATCAATGAATATGCTCTGAATGCATATTTAGCACGTTTAGAAGCTAGTGGCTACTTTAGAGATCTATTAAAAGGCAGTCAAGAGTATGAGAAGCTTCTAAACACAGCAAAAGATTATTATTTACAACATTTACATTCATTTAATTCTGTTACTAATAATGTTAAAAGTGACGCAGAGAAAGTTTTAGAAGCATGGGAAAGCATACAGTCTAATGATATTGATCTGCATGGTAATTCCTTTATCATTAATATTAATATGATCTTATTAACATTCGATTATTGTTATACTATATATTTCATATATAGTACAAGACGAAGCTGCATTAAGTCCTGCTGATAGTGACAGTTGGTTAAACGTAGATCCAGCACAATTAGAAACATTTTTAAATGAACAATGGGGAAATGTTAAAAATAAAAATCAGAAGCAAGAACCACTAAGTCTTCGGGAGAAAGTACAATCGTTTTTCAATCACACCAGCGATATTGATGGTGTACAACTTTTAGAGTACGTTATTATTTGCATTTCAAATTCAATTACCTAATTCTTTATACAAATTGTAATTGTTATGTTTTTTTAGGGATCGTTCTGTAGAAGCTGATATGTTGCATGATCCAGAAGATAATGGAAAAATTGAATTTGATTCAGATATATTTGATTCTGCACTGCAAGGTATATTAGATTTAGTTGTTCCAGGAAGTGAAGGAGAGTTTGAAGGAAGCTCAGAAGGGTCTCTCGGTGAAGATGATGAAGATAAAGGTGGTGAAATGGATAAGTATATGCGCCTATTAAATTCAGAATTAAAATCTGAAATGGTTAAAGATGAAAGATTTGAGACAAGATCTGATAGAATAGAAGAAAACTTAATGAAAAGTATTAAAGAAGAAGCAGGTGGTTCAGGACCAGCTGGAAACATTATTGGCGGTCCTGTTCGTCGATTTATGCATTTACAGTTGCAATCACCTACTACTATACCCCCTGATTTACAAAGTTAATGATATCGATTATGAAGTATATTAATAAGTGTTAACACGTCTAAAGTTTCTTTGTTGACCAGTTCAAGATAAACTAAAGCTATCCGTCAGTTGAGAAAAAATATCTATTAATAAATTCTATAAACACAATTATTCATATCTGCATGTAGATATAATATTACAAAATAAGAGTAATTATTATAAAATTATACCACAAAATTATAGTTCCAGAATTATTCTTAAAGTCAACAAATTATACTTCTTTCATTATATATCACACTTTGTATTTTTAGAAATTAACACAACTAACATTCTTTTATACACGCAATTTAGTTTTATGTTAATGTTTAGCTTGTAAAAGTATATTGAATCACATAATTCAGTAATAGTAATGTAAAAATGCATTTATTCATGTATAGTTATGTACATACAAATTAATAAAGAATCCTTATATGATAACATTGTCTCACTTCTTGAATAATAAATTATGCAATTTTGTCGCTTTAGAAGTCATTGATGCTGTAGAGATATTAGCTGTAGGATTAGATTCGCTTTTTGCATTAGTTGAAATAATGTCTTCTCTAATTGTTTCATTTTTTGGATTCAGCATCGACATTCTGAAAAAGTAGATTCGTATAATCAATAAAATCTATTTTGTAATATATAGATTATTGATTGCTTACCTAAATTTGTTAACTTGAATTTCAATTTCTTTAGGATCTACAATTTTTTCTTTAATTTCTGCATTTAAGTGTGATGATCCAGAATAATAGACTATAGCAGAAGGAACCAAATACTCATCAATTAAACGTTTACTAGGATCCAAAATATGTTTCGGAGGTGCAGTAACTATTAAAAAATGAAATAGTTATTATTCATAAAAAAAAGTACAACTATCCTAGAATAGATGTCTTACATGTTAGTACAGATATATTAATGTGTCAAGAGTAATAAATATAAATACAAATATCCTTAAATATAAAGAAAGCAAGAAAAATTCCATTATTTCATCTTAAAATAATTAAATAATAGTCGCATTAAAGGTAATATAATAATCGTAAAATAGTAAAAAAACGAATAATTCTTTGTATCACAGACATTTATCATTACAATATGTAAGCAGAAGAGTAAAAATATTGTAATTGTAAGAATTAACATATTTTATATTACAATTGAAAAAAATTCTATTTATATTATCCACATAAAGTATATTTTTATTATATATTATGTTTCATATATTACGTTGTAATATAAATAAATTATAAAATCGTTAAATAAAAGTTTGACTTACAAATTGTAAAATCACTAATTGGATCATCCAAATATTTTTGTATAAAATCATGTATCATTTGTACTGTTTCCGTTGGCTGGAATATACCTTGAAGCACAAACTGGTCTGGAAACTGTACACGAATTAGTGTTTGGCAGTACTTGTTTAATTTAGTTGACATCACTTTCTCGTGATTTGCTTCGCGTTGGTCATTTGTTAAAAGAGGAGCTTCTTCTAACTCTTCTCTACGACGTTTAGCATCTCGTAGTAATATTTTTGCGTCATTAATGTTTACATCATAGAAACTGTCAGGGAATTCGTCTCTAGATAATGCTTGAACCATAGCCTGATTAAATACCAAAGCATTCCTTTCACCTAACTGTAATGAAAAATTATGAACACTGTTATAACATATAGTACAGAAACTGATATTTAAATGTATGAAGGAATTTTTGTGAGTTACATTATGACTTGTTGTTTTACTTAGTTACTAAATGACAAAAATTACCATCATAGGTAGGAATGTTTTGCATTGTTAATCTGTAATGTATGGAAGGTTTTTATACCTATTTACTAATTTGTAATAACTGTTTGTTAAATCAATATTTTATACTAATCTAATTCCTGTTCTGTTTCTATTACTTTGTCCACAGTTTTCGTGATTTTCTTTTTCTTTTATAAAGGTATTTATATTTGTAATTATCTTGAATGAAAAAAAAGGACAGCTTTTTAGTAACAGTTGCTTTCAAAATAAGATTACTCAAACACTTTAAATGAAAAATAAAATTATTGACTGCGAAACACTATTATAAACGCTATTATATATTATATGTTACTGTTCATTTTCACCATTCTTAGCATTTAAGATTACTCTATAACAGCTCAATAATTTTTTCTTTTTGTCAAAGTCATTTTTAATAATCTTTTTAAGTCAAACTACAATCATTTCTTCAATACTTAAGTGAGTTTCTTCAGCTTTAAAAGTAGCAAAATAAACTACCAAAGTTTAATCATCTATTTCACAATTAAATTGTATTTATTATAATTTTATATTGGATAATAATATTTGATTAAGGTATTCCAACAATGATGATCTTCAATATTCTATATGCATTATATTAAAAAAAAACTTACAAAGTGTATTTCATGGGGATCCATTTCTTCAGCTTTGATGACTATATTACTATCGGTGGGATTACTTGCACTTGTTGACGATGTTAACTCATTTTCTCTTGCTGTAGAAGCTTCACTTTCTTCACTTTTATTAGTATTGACATTCTCCACAACTTCAGACTGCACTATTGTATTAACTTTCATAGATGATTCGATTTTAATATTTTGATTACTTGTTTCAGCATTCTTACAAGTTGAAGTATTTATTTCTTTAGGATTTCGATATAATAATCGTAATACAGCTTTACCATTTGTAAGTCCTAACAACTTTAAAGTTGTTTCCTTCAAAGCTTGTGTTCCGAAAACCTGAAATTTAATACTATAATAGAAGTCATGATTTTGAATGTACACTAAAGAGACATATGTAAGAAGAACATGTGTAATATATATTAAAAAATCAAAAATCTCTGTTTTATAATATGTATATTTAACTCACTTATATGAGCATTAAAAGTATTAAAATACTAATCATATATTGAAAACTACAAAGATTATAATATGAGCCAATTTTATTTAAGAAACTAGACCAGTACTCAACTTAAATATGAATAAAAATACATAAATCAAAGTGTAGCTACATTTTGACAAAAGAAGCTACAATGATTAAGTAGTATAATTTACCTTAATCACAATATATAATAGATCATTATTTTCTTACATTGACATATCAGTGTTTTAGTATTTATAATTTCTGATACATAATGTGATCATAATTTTAGAAATTAAGTACAATTTTTAATATACACATATGAAGAATATATGGCTTTATAAATCTCCAGGTTACAAACAATAACAACGAAGTATAATTTGTTATATTTTATTTTATATTTCAAAATAAGAAGTTACAGAAATGTGTATGTAATAGTGAACGAATGTTGAATTTTTAAAACACATTTTATCCTAGTATTAATAAGTTTGCAATTTTCTAGTACACATTGCAAATGTATTTTATATACACATATTTGTCACAGCTATTTTAAATTATGATTTCTGAGTGAATAATAAGAGAAAAACAAAGGAGTGTATTGAGCTAAAAAGGGATCTAACAATAAATGTAATTGTAAATGAGGAAAGCAGTGGTTAGGCAGTAGAATGAGTAAAACAAAAAGATGATATTAAAAATAAAGAGAGGAAAAAAGGGTGCTTGAAGATTAGGTATAAGTTTTAGTTAATTTACGTTAATTTAAAGATAGTAATAATTTAGATTAAAATGTAAATAATAAAGTATTAAATAACTTTTGCAGACAAAACTAATAAATCAATGTAAGTGAAATTAGATCAATTCTAATAAGATTTTCATTTATATAGTATTGTGAACAAAATTTATAAATTACGAATATATGCATATTGATATTTAATTAACATAGATAAAAATTATGTAAATATACGTGAATAAGAAAAATCATGCAGTAAGTTGAGTAAAAAATATTTTCTTACCTCACGATGAATATATGTTAAAGCTGTTTTATCAAGATCTCGATCAGGATATACTTGTAATAAAAGTTCTGCTAACGTTATATCAGGCGTAAATTCCTTTATTGTTTGTTCGCCAGTTTCTGATTGTAGGCAGATTGTGACAATTGATTTAGGACGTGCTTTAGTACACGGTGCCATTTCTAGTAATGCATTGTTTGGTATTGAAGTGAATCTTAATATTGTATTAATATCTAATACCCGATTACGGTATCTGAAAAGTAAATGAAATATTATAGTTAATTTACGTGTTTTATAATTCTATATTTAATATTAATTAGTTCGGTAGACAATATTTACTTTACATCATAATCATCTACATTATATCCATGCTTTTTGCATATTTCCTCCAAAATCTAAAAATAATAATTTTGGTTGAACATAAGGAATTGGTATTGGTTATATGTGATATGTCACTATTAAAACATTTACAGATAACATACTTGAAAGATTGTAGTATTTGGTGTAACTTTAACATTTTGTCTGCGATTATTTGGCGTAAGTACAGTAACACTTTTTGAAGCCATAATATAAATGTATAAATTTCAACTGTTAATAGAAATCAACATTAGAGATCAGAATCTCTGTTCCCTGTTTCAAACCGGCTCAATTATTGAAAGTCACCAGTGGTGGTATCTTATATGTGAATATTCAATACAATTCAATATCGCTTTAAAATAACAGACATGAAATATAGAGTATAGAGTTACGCTTCACCATTGTAAGCATTTCGACTTCCTTATTGTAAGCATTTTTATCCCCCATTACTTTAATGCGCATTCAACTTCGCGCAGTTGCTTTAGAAAGAGAACGGAGATGATCAAGAGAGACGAACCTAGCGGGCTCTATGATGAGTGTTCACAGGCAGCACGCAGCACGATATTCGATTTGCACTTTTCATCTCGTAAAATTATTAATATTTACCATCTATTTTTATTGTGATGCAAAGTTACGTGAACGCTATAACTTCCAAATTTATATGCCACATTTGCATACATTCAGTTCTATTCTGCATTTACTTTTGAAGTTATTATGCACTTCAATGCAATGCTTAACTGGTTCGTCTAGCATTTTCATTTTAGTTTGTCTTTTCTTTGATTTTTGTTTTTCTTTCTTGCTGCTGCATTAAAACTCGGAAGGTAAATTACTGCAATGCGATTACATTGTTGTAATGCTATTTTAATAAAAAGAGATTAAAAAAGACAAGCCGATTTTAAAAATCTCAAAAAAATTTCCAACTTAAAACCGTGAACGTACTTATTCCTGATATTATCTATAGAGCTATTGTATATGTCAATTAAAATGAAATAGCGATTATTTTATTCACAAACGCTTTAAAAAACTAAATTCTCGAGCGCGTTTTAAGCGATAGCGAAGACGGATATAAGAACGAGATCAAGACAGAAAATGTTGTACAATTTACAATCAGGCCGTAACGTTAGTTTATCAATGTTATTGAAGCTATAATAATCAAGAATACGACACTTATATACTCTTCTAATTTCCTAATATTTTTATTATCTCCATGAGTAAGTAAATAACATTTACTTCAGTTAAAACCATTAATTATTGTAATATATTTATATTTGCAATAAAATGGCTACTCCAGCAAGAATCCATTTTTCTGCTTTCTCCTTAGTTTTCAAATTAAAAGTCCACACATAAGTTGGGCCACGAGATCGCGTTTTGTATAGAGGACATTCATACATATTTCTCAGATCTTGCTTATCCTGCGTGATTGCTCGTACATAAACGACTGGCATTAATGGATATAATTCTTTGAACCGAGAATCCATGATACTCGCTGTTTGCATATCCCATCGTGCACCATCCATATATAATCCATTTATGTATGCCCCTTCTCTTGGTGCTGATCTATGATATCAATTAAACAATTTCAATGATCATTTGATATGAAAGAAATCTGATTATATCGAAGTTGGGCACTGTTCAACTGAATTTTTATTTGAATGAATATTTTGGAGTAATTACAAATAAATAATTATTTGGATACTCTTAAAATAAAAAATATAAAAAATTGTATGATATAAAATAATTAAATATTCTTTTTTTGCGCCATGATTTATTCTTATGTCTTTGCATACTCTGTTTGTTTAAATTAATAATAGGATACTATGCGAGAGAAAATAAATTCGAATAAGCAAAATTGTGAATAATTACGTGATTTCTTCCTTGTTCTTTCTCAGAACTTCGCAATATAGACACATCTTGTCCAATGGCCATTCGTTCTTGCGTGCGGTTTGTTGCATGATTGCAGTTAGAAACGATTGTGGATTGAAGAAACCACCCAACCATACTGAACTAGGAAGCTAAAAGTTAATTATTTCTTTACTTCTAGGTAATTTTACAGTATATCATTTGTTTTTATCATGAAAAAAAACGAAACTGATGTTACAATAAAATAGATTAACTTATTATTATAGCATTCGGCTCTAGATATTTTGTCATTGGTTGAAAAAATAACTTACGCTAAAATCTGATGTCCAATTGGACAAATCATTTAATCTGTTTAACATATCGGCGAACCAACTATTTAATCCTAAACTTGAAGGGTATGCTCGTTTTGTCCAAGATGGAGGAACGGCGTCTATCATTATGAAATTTTGTAAATCTTCCATTTCAGCATTAATTGTTAACTCTCCCTGTCATCAAATAAATTTCATAATATTTCATCACTAAAGTTATTGCTTTTAAATAATATCGAACATTTAGCATAAATTCATTTGTTCATTACTTTCAAGCCTAAATCCAATTCTCGAAGGGATCTTTTAAGTTCTTCGCATAATATGTTCATTCGTTCACATTCTTGTAGTGCTACTGTGACGTACGGCGTACGATCTTCAACCTAACATTTTTTAATATATTATTTCGGATATATGCTACAGGATGATTAAAAAAATTTTGCTAATATTAGAGTAACTATGTATTTTGGAATTCATTTGACATAATAATTTTTTATATATAAAATTCAACACTTTGTCCGAATTCGGGAACAAATATTAATCATTATATTTAAAAAATTCAAGGGGGCCTTTGTTTCTCGATAATACAACAAGATAATATACAACTGATTACGATACTGTATGTCTTGGAAGCCATGCAATTTCTACTTATTAAGTTTATTTATTATTATTAATTATTTGATTTCGTTATGTAAAAAATAGCTTCAAATAATTTTTAAAACAAGATTTAATAGATATGTATTTTAATAGAATTTTTTACGATTAAACATATTTTTTACATAAGAAAAAAATTGTTACGAAAAAATAATTAGAGCGTGAAATCCATACCCTTATTTCTGCAATACCGTTAACATATACTGTAAAAATATTTCAACTGAAAAGCATTATTTATACGGAAGATGTAATGTGTTTTACATGCTTTTATCTTTGACCATATGTAGAAATCTATTTTGATTGTGATATATCTAAATAAAATTAACTTTACTATGATTTTTAGAATGCAAAAGAGTTAAGGACGTTTTCATTATGATACATTTGTTTATGATAAAGTTTTATGATTAAAATACTCTGATTTTATAGAGACTTCCCAGGTTGATGTTTGGCACTTAATGTATTAAGGTAAGAATTTACACGTCGTTGAACACTTATAAAACTACATGTACAAAGTGAAATGCTTTGTTACCTTGCCATAAAGTTCTGACATGTTAAACTCTTCTGGCAATTTATCTAATAAATCTTCCAAAATAGTTTTCATTCTGTCCTCCTTCGACATATCTCCTTCTGTATCGCCTGCACTTTGCGACAGCATCTCCAGTAACGTTTTAAACAAGTTTTCGGCGGTTGATGTTAGAAATCCTAGTTGCATTAAAGAAATATAAATGTCCTGTCTATTAACACTTTACCAACTGGCAGCCTATAAATCAGTTTTTTCTTCTGATCGGTAGTCTGTGAATCGGTTGTCATGGCAAACAATAATTTATTGTCTATTATTGAAATAAAAGTGTTAGATTGTATTACCGTAGGCTCTAATATTGTTATAATACATATATAAATGTTATTATATATATTAAATATATAAAAATATTTTTATATATTTAAAAAGTTCTTATTTATTATTTAAATATATACCTTTCGAGATTAATCAAATAAATAAAACAGATAAAATAAATGTTGTCTAATGCTAATATTATGAAAATATAAAAATGTCAGTAGATTTAATTACCCTATATAACAGAAATGTTTACGGCCAAATGATCGGTCGGTAAAGTGTAAGTTACTCGGATTTTTAGAATATAGAATAATTTAACTAATATTTGCTATGGTAAATGTTAACTTTTTGGTTTCGGTTTCATTGATTTCATAGTTTCAATATCGTGGGATTTTTTTAGAGCTGATATTTGAGAATTAAGGTCTAAGGGGTGTTGATCCATTACCAATTTCGGCGTTCGGGTGTAGACCATAAAGAACTGGGCTTTCACTAGGTATAAAATCATCTACATATTGATGGTATGCTGCGTAATCACTATTAGGCGGCACTAAAAACTCTGGAGCTAGGTATAATTCACCTAAGTGTAAGAAAAATAATAATTTCGAGTAATCTTTGTTTAAAATATTGCCGCTTACAATAACGAATGCTACATGATATTATTTGCGTTATATAACTATTTGTTATATAAAACAAATTTGTTTCTTAGTCCTTTTTGATAATGAGAACAATTGGAAATAAAATATTTTTTAATATTTGTTCGGCGCTCCGAACGTAAAAACATAAACTAAAAAATACGAACGTAAATTAAATTACTCATCGACAATGATGTAAAACGATGAGCAATATTGTTACTCGTAGAGGAGATACGAAGATCAACTTCGTTGTTTTAAATGGAATAACATCATCATATTTTCGTAATGATTATTAATTACCTTCGACTAATTCCGGTTTCAGGTACACCAATAAATAGGTCCTACATAATCGTCTGTCCCAATCGTCTGTTATGTGACCGCCATACATTATTTCACCAAATAAATAACGAAGATCTTCCCATGGCACTTTGATACTGTTCTCTAAATAATTGAACAACACCGATACACTGATTGTCAAATCGCCAACATTGAATGGATAAGACTAGAAAAGGGAGAGAATAAATATAGAGTATGTGGTTCCATTCTGAGTCGTAAATTTTATAATAAATAAACAAATTGTGTTGCACATATGTTCTATAATACTAATACTTAATAAAGAACAATAATAATAAATTAAATTTATTCAAATATATCATAATAAAAATGAATTTCTAACACCAGTCACAGATTAGTGTCATCCGCATGCGACCGATGTATCATTAACAATTAATATGTTATTATTAAATTATCCAAAAAATTGGTACCCTATTCCATCCCTGGGCACCGAATTTTCTGCGTTCAGCAAGCACAGCATGATAATAACACAGAGCAAATAATATAGTTTTGAACTCGGTTTCCTTGCTGCAGGAGTCTAAAGTTTCTTGACTGAAATTGTCCAATGCTTTGTGGATGTTTGCCTGGATTCCCGAAGGTGGTTCGTTTGTGATTTTTATAGCGGATTCAAGAATTCCCTTAACGTATTAAACAATTATTAAAAAAGCGGATGTACTGTTTTCAACGAAAATATACAAGGTGTGAATAATTATAGTAAAACTATCAAAGTAACTTTCATATATTTAGCGATATTTAAACAAAACTGAACGAAACATTGTATTTGTATATTTCCATATTAGAAATAATAATTAGTATTAATATGATATTTTGTTAAGTTTTCATTTAGATATTAATAACAATGTAATAGTTACTTTGAGTCTGTAATTATGCAAATCACTGTATATAAATATATTTCAACAGAATATTTTTCTTGAAATAGTAATTTTGCGAATGTTCCACATTATTTTGAAACTTGTGGGTAGATTACCTGTGGTATCAGCGATTCCCGAGGATCTGGGCTAGGTTCAGCACTAATAAACAATCGATAATCGTCGTGAGGATTTTCTGCTAATTGCTCCATTCTCTTTTCCAACGTAGGCAACCATTTCTTCACTAAATGAACGTTTTGCAGAATCACCCAGTGTCCTTCGTTCGCCGAAATAGTCATCGCTTCCTCGGCTACTGGTTCTTGTCCTTGACCCAGTGAAACGTTATGGAAATTTCTGCCCTCGAATGTGAAACCCAATTGTTTTCCCAATTTTTCTACATCCTAAAGATTCGCATGGTTGGTATGGATTAGTAAACTCTATGGGTTAATGAAGTGTGTAAGTGTATAGAGCTCGGATACTTTTTCGACAGACCCCGTACATAAACCGAATTTTACAGAAATTACAATTGCGTAAATTACAACATAAACGAAAAAAGTCATCAATCTAACATTTTCAAAAACTTCTAGTGATTTGGTACAATTTGAGAAAAGTTATCGCGTTTTAAAAGATGTCCGAATATTATCATTACCCGTTGTGTAACTGCAATAGCAATAAATAAATAAATTAATTAATTAATAATTAATAGTGAAGAACATCCAAATTATTTCCGTCATTCTAGTTAGTTATTCTAGCTTCAATACTAACAGAAATAATTTAGAAGTTCGATTTATTAGAAACACCATGTATATTTGTTTAACCATATTTGGCTGGATTTCGTTTTTTTCGTCAGAAATATATTTTCTAATATGCTAATTCCTGATTCAACAAATGTTCAAATGCTTCTATTAATGGACAAAAGAATGTTTTAGCACAATTTATTCAGAAATATTTAAAAGATTTTGAAATGCCATAACGTATGTAATATTTGTCAAATTATTTACCTTCAGGGGATCGACACCTGGTGAAAGAATAAAGAATACAGGTGTAATTGAGCTCGTTTCCTCAAAAGATTTGTTGAAAGGTGGAGATCTAGATTCTACAAATTTTGAGCCCAGTTTTTCCTCCACGAAGCACCTACAACAAATCTTTAGTTCGGTCTTCGTTCATGAACATATTAATCGTTAGACTGCGGATCTTTATGCAAAATAACAATGGTCTGCAACTGTTGCAAATATTTTTAATCTTACAACTGTTTGTCGTTTTAAATACCCATTTTTATCACGAGTGCAGAAAATCCGCAATCTATTAATTACTCTACTGTAGATAATTAGAGTTAATTTAAACAATTGAGATATGTATATACAATTTGAACAACTGTTAAATTCTTTTAAATAATTCATAAAAAAAGAAGATAAAAAAGATAATAATATATATGATACGGACAACATTAAAAAGATTCACTAAAAATCCAACTACATATCGTTGTGCATTATTGTTAATAAACAAACCTGAGCGCGTAAGTCATTCGATCTAGTCTGAGGCATCTCATAATGCACAGTCGTTGCAGAGCAGTTTTATTTTTCCAGTCCTGAGGAAAATTCTCGCGTTCCGGCGTTTCTGATTCGGCGAATTTTTTCCATCTCTTCGCTGCACCTTCAATGTCTTTCTCTAAATTTCGAAAGTCATCCATTTGGCTCAAATATTTGATACCGCCCCAACCAATATTTGTCAGAAAATCTACAGGACTGATTAGATCGATCATGTATGGAAATCGTAGAAGAAAATCGAGCTCGGATTGCGTTATTTCTTCAGATTGCATAAAAATCTGAAAATGTTTTAATCATGTTGTAGCACAATAGAATCACGTTGCTTCGATGTCATTACAATTCAAGCATTCTGTATTACTGATTTCTACGTTTAATTTTGATCGAATTCAGAGTTATTTATATTAAAGTATCATTTAGGTACTTCGATGAGGTTACTTGCTGTTAATCTTTATAAATTCTTGTATGTGTATGATAAACTTAATTTTTTCATCGCATGAAAATTTTAACAAATTTTTGAAACGTCTGTTACGGTTAAACTGCTTATTATTTCGGATCCGACATAAATTGTTTCATTTATAACTTGTAAATAAAACCGCGGATTGTTTTTTCGCTAAGAAAACAGTTTCTTTAATTGACCTCAGGAATTTCCTGGAGTTACAACAATATTAATTCATCCCATATATTACTTTTAAACGATGTCAGTTTCCATACTGGGTTCTTAATTTATAATTTATAACATAATAATTTATAGAATGTTCAAACGTTATTTGCCAGCATCTTTTTCTTTGCTAAATGTAAGCAATAATAAAGAATAAATAATTAATAAATGAAAATGTCAATAAATGAAATTTCATACATGGTATGAATTTAATATTTGACAAAGTACATTTCTGGTATAAAAAAGTGCATTTTTAAAAAAATAAACGGTAAGAAAGATTGTGAAATAAATTGTACAATTGTTAACGATAACATTTATGATACAACGATTATCAGACTGTTAACGTGCTTATAGTAAAAACGCACAGCTATAATCTGAGACGATGAGCAGAAATCCGTCATAAGAATGTAAATAAATTAGTGTGCATTAGCTAATGTATATTACCTGAATTGTCATATGACAAAGGAAAGTCAGTTTGTCATTTTCAAATAATCCTCTGCTCGTGTAAATGAAAACCAAATAGGTGATGCTGTCGATCAAATTGACGACACGAGTCGGCAACGTTTCTGCTTCTTCAGCAAATCGAATGGCATTTTGAAAAACGACACTGAAAGCTTTTAGGGAGAATTGATACAGCATGTTGATTTTGCTCAGATCATTTAAGACGAAGTATAAGAGGCTGGCTCTGGTTGCCACTATACGGTAAATTTCTCGAGCCTCATCTATTTTCACAGAGGTCACTTTAGCTTCTGCAACCTTTATTTGAATTTCTGCGGCAGTTTTCTTTGTCGTTTCGAGGTTTATTACTAGGTCGACGTCACTTAAAATATTTGGTCCTGCTGTTGATAATCTTTAAGAAGAATGATATTTTATCGATTAGAAGTATAAAATGACTGAGCTATAATCCTCACACCACAAGTATCCACATATTTTCCCTCATACTAGCTGTCGGAATGTCGCAGCTAGTAAAGGGGGAAATACAAACATAGAGTAACATTGTTTCTGTCAAGGTAAAGTGATGAAAAGCCATAATCTGTGAAGAAAGTGTTGTAATAGTATAAGTTTTCATTTTTATTGAGAAATACAGTTAATTATTTATAATGAACTGTGAATAAAATAAGACAGTGCGAATAGCTCTTGAGTTAATTATAGTATTTATGAATATTTTTTTAGTTCTTCTATAGAACTTTTTTACCTTACTGGAACGTGTGAAAATTTCAATTAGTTGTCAGAAATTGAGCAGTCTCCGTTAGCCGGGTAGTAAAAAGATTATTAAATCATTAGGAAACTTGAGAAAAAAGTGTTTGCAAGATATGCTAACAGATAAATGGAATAGAATGTTTCAAACAAGCAATACCTGTGCAAAAGGTCGTCCTCCAAAACTTTTAACGTAATTTTAAATGTATTTTGTTGCGTGGTCAGTTCTGCCTTTTTGGATTCTAAATCGGGCCTCTCAGCTTTAACGACATCACCTAACAGTTGCTCTTCCAAACCGTCCTTTGTGACGGTGAAATTGATTAGCGTAGTCTGTGCCTGTATCTCGGGTTTATAATGAGGATTGGCCAATTTCGTCTGCAGAATCAGCCGGAAATTGTGATCGTAATCGATTTCTTTGTCCCAAATTTTTATAGCCCTTTAAAAAAGAATATTGAACGGAATAATGTTATCTATTATTCCAATAGTAGATAACCATTCCTTAAGAAATATAAGGGGAATTAAACAAATTTTATTACATACAACGTTATGATTCACCAAAAAATTTTTAAAATATTATAAAATCTACATAAAATATTATAAAATGTTACTTAAATAGTAATTGTTGACAATTTGAGAATGACAAATCTGATATTGTTAGTCTATATAAATTATTTTCATTTAAGAACATTAATTAACAATATACCTTCCTTTCTTTATCAAATCTCGTTTAATGACAGGATCCAATACAGGATCAATTCCTTCCATAATGTTTTCAATGAGAACGGTTCCTCCATTTGCGATCGCGATCTCAATGACACTCAAGTAATTGTGTTGAGTTAATCTGAGCACTTTCAAGTCGTCCCCATAACGGTTTTTGATCCATTTCAATCCTTGCAGCTGCGGATCTATCATAAGCGGCCATCTTGAGGAATTCATTAAAATCGTTGCGTTCTCAGAAGACATCTTATCGGTTGGAAGCCCTTAAACAACGCGTTATATGTTCAAATTTACTGCTTATTAAAACTAGTTAATGTTTGTTAAATCCTCGATATAAGCAGGAACCGCATAATTTCGAATTATAATTACAACAACGTAATACGATTTGAAAAAATATACCTTCTTCTTTAAAGAAAGGGAAAAGAGTCTTGAAATTTCGAAAACTACACAATGTATAAAAAAAAAATGAATACGACATCATCTTCTTCCCTTAGAACTCAATTTCTAATGAGTTGTATAATTTAAAAGTATTTTGGGGTTGTGAAGTTATATAACACAACCTTAATATTAAAATTACATTGTAGAAGTCTAAAGTATGTATTTAAAGTATAATTAATTGTACCATATGCGTTTATTGCATACATGTATATCCCGGAAATAAGCAAGATTATGTGAATTTAACCCTTTTCTTAGTCGCAACGCTATACTTTCATTCTCGTAAACATTTTAAGTCACCTTGATTATTCCATTCGGCAATTTGTGCATCGTCGGACAGTAATCCTAAAATATCCAAGTCTGGAGTCCTTGGTATCTTTACATCTAAATTCTCCAAGAATGGTAACCAATTGTCATACATCAAGTCATATCTGTACTTTCGTGTAAAACACCCCATATATGAAAGGAATGCTGTCACAAGGAGAATATCACCCGGCACAGTCACTCCTGAATTTGTCAACCTAAATATATCAAATTGATTAATCTTTAAATATTGTATAATTTATAATTTATTTTAATAATTACAGTTATCTAATAGCTTTATTTGTTAAAATTAAACTTGTAGTTATTATTCGGATTTTACAACGAATTATTAACAATAAATGTAATCCAAAATTTATTTAGTATATACAGGCTGTTTTAAAAGTCAATCGAAATCGGGAGTCGTGGGATTCCTGAGACCATTTGAAGTAACTTTTTCTTTAGCGTAAATGTAATCCGTGGCTTTGTTTTTGAGTTATTAACGAAAAACATTGTCCAATGAGAGGCGAGCTTGGTTCGCGTGAAGCGGTCGTGCCAACAAGCGGACAACATCCAGTTTCGCTCATTCGCTTTATGCTATTGCCATGACTTTTTGAAAACTCTGTATATTGTTGTTTAGAAGATGACAAAAAATTACTAACGTTTCTACGGTTTCAGTCCAACGAATTTTTTCGGATGCTAATCCATTAACCAATCTGTTTGCAAGATCAATAGTTAAGGCAGTGGCATCCGCTTCATCCTGGCATTTCTGTTTCTCTTGCAAAGCTGTATTCATCCGTTCTCCCAAAACGTCGAGTACTTTTTGTAGTTCCTACAATGTAATTGATGTGCTGAATTGTTCTATTATTTCGAAAAATTATGACTTTTTCGTAATTATTTGTAAGCACGTTATATTTACAGACGATTTAACGGTAACGTGCGTCAGACACTTAAAAGGTTGCCTATCTCCTCGATTTTAATGACCTTAACAACATATTTCATCAAAATCAGCGAAGAAGGCAAAATTCTCAATAAACATCTAAAATCAATTGAAACAATTTAATCGAGTCGAATTATTATAAGCTATAATTACAAAATATTTTCTTGTCGAAGATAAAATTCTTAATTTCAAAATAAAACATTCTTCGGCAAGAATTTAATTTTTTTAAAAATTTATTTTTGAACTAGTGATTCGAAAAGATTTAAAATCTTTGAATTGTGGCGCTAATATTTTTGAAATTTCAATTAATTTTCGAATTTGATCTTTTGACGCAATAAATGGATAATCTTGTAAGTATGTATAATAATATACCGCCAGTCGTGCTCGTAAAGAGTTCAGATGGTCCATCGCAGATTTAAGCTCAGAATTAGCTTGTGCAAGCGCAGCCCTTAACGGTTTCACAGTTTCATTGATGTAATGAAAAACCATAATATTTCTAACCCAACTGCAGAGACCAGCGGCTGCTTGGGATTTTGAATAAATAATCTCTGGATCGAATTCTAGAAAAATTTAATTAAATAGATTATTCACAATTCTAGAGTAGCTATTTCTTTATCTTAATTTTAAATGTCTCAGTAAGTTTATATGTTCAAGTTTATTTTTTGTTAACCGTGAATATTATTCTTAGCTGTTAATATATCATGATTCATTTATCACTTAAATATTTTTAAGAAATGGCGAATGTGCATATATTATTCTAGTTACTATTATAATTAATATTTATTGTAAATAAATTAATTGTAAAATAATTAGTACCTAAAAATGAGGATAAAAAATTTAGATGTATAAATACTATACTATACCTCGTTTATGATAGATGTACATATATGTAAAATTCGTTACAATGAAACATAAAGTTCTGACATCGTAGTTCAAACGAATTGTCTTATAGCGTAAATAAATTAATATATAATTAATATATAATTATAAACTCTCAATTACGGTAGCATATCATAAGTATTATAAATTGACTGTGGATTTTATGCATTTATGGCAACAATGAGTAATTTAAAATGATAAAGAAACGGAACGAATCCAAAAATCTTGTTGCCTTATCCCTCATGAAAATTATTAAAGAAAAGAAGTTGTGTTTGGTTTCTACGTTTTACAATCAATCAAGACAATGATTACTATGTATAACGATCAGCGATCTATTTATTAATCACATGTCTGTAGATTTTTATGCGAAATAAAAATTACCTACTACTACTCTTTTTTTAAAATAAATAATAATAACAGGCGGAGTGGAATTGAATTCTTCTTTTTTCTCTTTAAAATTATAAATACCCTTTTTTGTCATAAATGCATACAATCCAAAAGAATATGAATCTATTCGCCTTACCTTTATTATTGATGTAAGGTTGAATGGCTTTGACAACTTCGGCATGAATGTTCTCCTTGTCATAATTTCGAAGCTGCGAGAGAAACGTGTCAACGCTTCCCATCATTGCTTTACACGCTTTCCAACTTCTATCCTTAGGGATCTGTCCCCTGGGAGCGAACAAGACGAGTACAGCTTGCGCCACCATTGCTACCGTGTCCGGCGGTGTCCCAAAGGATTTCAATTCAGTTAGATTGTTCTATAAAGTTCCCATTACTTTAACCAAGTGGGAACGCTGTGTTTTGCGCATCTTATGCAAACTCGCAATGCGAAACGAGAATACACATTAATTCGAAACATAATTATATATATATAGAATAAAAATTATATAATAATTATAATATATTATAAATTATATATAGAATAAAGGACTTGAATTTGTTTTTAATGTTAAAGGGACTAGTTATATATTATATACAATAACTTATATACATACTGAAAACTTTATTGACATAGATTGTATCAACTATTGTGAATTTAAAACAAATAATTCTTTACTTCTTCGTTAAATGAATTGAAAATTTATGTGGTCGAATATTTCTTTGCATAATTTTCGATGTCGAAATATTTATCTTCGTGAATAAATATTATAATTAATTTCAATATATGAATTCAATTAATTTTTACAAACACTAGATGCTAATAAAGCTGATTTACAACTCACATCTAATTAAATGTTTATAATTATTTTTATGCAGAAAAAATTATGTTCTATTTATCTGTGTTATTTTCGAGATTAACGAAATATTGTCGTAATGCAATAGATAAAAAAATGAGTTGCAATTTTTTAAATAAATTTAAATTGGTCCTCAATACTTATTTAAATTTAAATAATTTTGTCTCTAAGTTTTATTATTTATTTTATAACATATTCTATACCAAAAATTTTTAATATTAAATAAAGTAAGTATAAATCAAATATTGTCTAATAACATTATTGTTATTAGACTGCGGATCTTTTGGAAACGTATAAATGAACTGTTTTAATTAAGGGAATTTACATAAAGATTCGCAATCTAGTTATTGATAAAAATACATAAACTGTGTTAGTTAAAAATTTGTTCACCTTATTCAGAGTATCGAGGGCAGCTTCAGCTTGCCGAACAGCTGGTTCCGCTTTTGCTAAATCTTCGTCACAACGTTTCTGCCTTTCCGCCACAACTTCTTTTATTTCTGCGATTTTTGCTTCCTCCTCGGACACTACATACAAACGATATTTCATTTCACTGATACTGTTTCAATGAATGTTTATTATTAATTGGAAAAGTGGCGGTACCAATTGGTATCGCAAGTAAAAAACTGAATCCGTACCAATGGCTTTTTCAGCTTCAGCTTTAGTATTTTCGAATCGGACTTCGGTAAGAATCTTGTCCGCGATTTCATTTTTCTTCTTCAATTCTACTTCCTGGACTGCTAGCACAACTCTTAAATCGCCTACCTGTCAATCGAACAGAAACTAATTTTACCACACAATAATTTGTCAAATTGTGTAATCTTTGTTATGCACCTTATACATATGATGTACTAAGTAAACAAGTTCTTTGAAATTCAACCATACGACTCGCATTTTGCTGAGATACGTCAAAGGCTAGCTTACTTGACAATGTCTATAAAAATTTTTCGAAAACTAAAAATTTAAAAATAAAAAGACAAGGGAGATATTTATTTTTAAGATGTACAATGTAGAAGATGACTTATCTAATTGCAAGAAAAAAGATGTGGTTTTAACGTGACAACAAATACGCAGATAAGCAAATAAATGTACAAGTTGTCCCAAAAAATGCCTAAATTAATGAATTTTATATTCTTAAATTAATTAATTTTAAATTCTTCTAACATTGTTACCGTATTGTATTTAAAATATTCTTTTTATTATAAATGCATTGAATCTACGTTGTAATCGAAATTATGGCAATGGTACGAATGCCGACGTTCGGATGATGTAATTCAGACTTAGTGGCTAGGTTGAAAGAGTAGATGTGTAATTGTATGCGGTTAGTTTGGAAAATTTATTTATACCTGACTAGCACAGGATTCCAGCTTGTCCAGACCACTTTTTAATCGTTCTATCATCGCTTTCAGATCGTACGTTCGCTCTATAAGTAATTTCGTGTACAAAGCAATTTGTTCCAGGAAGGATTTCGGTGTAGTATAATTGTATCTTCTCTCATTTTGCAGATACAGCGTGGAGATATCGTTGACGCTGGTATGCACGAACGACATAAACTGTGACGCTGAATTTTTATACTCTTTTGGAAGTTCTTCTAATCCCTGTAATCGGGAAACGTCGATTGAATCAACGATGAAATGATCTGTTTGATTAAATTTTAATCTTAATCTGCTGTTGGAAGAAATTAAATGAGAAATTATTTCATGATACTGTCATGTAAAAAATGTAATTGAGGAAGCGAATCACTTTGTAAGTTTGGATCGTTACAGAATGCAGAGCGTCTTCCGGTTCGCATAATGAATTGAGTGTCGAGGAGCAATATTAACATACAGGAAATCCAGCACATGAATTGTTACTTTAAATAATATGGGAACGGAATTCGAATAATATGTTAAGAATTCAATGGAACAGGAGAATAATATGCTACTATAGTAATATAATCAAATTATAAATCAACAAACGCGATCATGTTATCTTATCTATTATTATTATCATTATTAATAAATACAAATTATAAAATAAAAACTGTCTGTATTAATTGTAGAATATAGAAGATACATAAACATTTCCTGTTTTCTTTTATTATGTTATTGGTGTAAAAAGTAACGCCATAGTAGTTTTATATTCTTTAAATATTTTTTGTATTGTATATAAATGCACAAAATCCGTAGTCTGGAATCACAAGAAATAATGAATAAAAATATAATAAATTACAGGATAATAAAATATATGATCACTGAAAATCTAATCGTATAGAATGTTTATTTATAAAATTAATTTTAAAGGAACAAGTGCTCATGTCAATCACGAGAATGTGAACAGTTTAAATACGGAAGTCTGAATTTTATTAGCTCAATTTTGTTAGATCGTTTCTTCATTTCAAGGGACAATCGATTCGATCGTTTAGTATACCTTGAATGTCAAGGATATAAAATTCTACATTTACTTACGCTATTATATCTGAAAAGATATTCTTACTTCTAGGAATCTAGCTGAAACCGATTTCAGAGCTTCCAGTGGCCAACTTTGGACCCAATTGATCGATGTATTGTTCACGATTGCTGGAAACTGTCTGGCTCTGTTCCGTAAAGTTGATCCAACGGGTGAAAAACATAGTACACATTTTAATCGGATTCGAACACGATCGATGAAAAATTTCCAGCAATTCTCGTTGGTGTCCAACATGCCGGTTTGCTTCACCTAAATCGTTAACTAAATGTCAACATTTTTAAAAAATATCCACCGTACAAGAACAAGAACAATACGAGAAAATAGAAAGCTGGAGATAAAGATAGAAATAAGTGTTGTCATAGGATCGATAATATTTATTGAAAAAGGAATCCGGACGTTTGTATCTTTATAAAGATTCCGCGTTACCTCATTTCTTACGCCATTCACGATATTATCGACTTCATCGTCTGCGAATAATTCGGAAATTTCACCAAAGGCCAACATGTCATTTATCAGAACCAAGAATCTTTCATCGGCAACGTGCGAATCGGTCATTAAGAAAGTGATTCCAATCGATTTTAATCCAGCTCTCAAGTACAATCCTGCTAAATCAGTTCGCATGTCGTTCATCGAATATCCCGTTTTTAATTGCATTTGGAACACCTGCATACAAACAGACGTTAATTAAACGTGGCGCACTACGATACTGATGTTTAATTTGTGAAACTTTGCAAGTTAACTTTTACGTCATTATACCATTTTGAACAACGACATTCCATATTTTACAGACAACATGTGTTTTATGTGTAGTAGTAACTTATAAATGTAGGAAATAAATCTGAAATAACTATTGCCATGAATATTCTTCAATTTATATACAAAATTTGCATATTTGATAAACATTCATAAAAATGCAAATCGATAACTGTGATATATGGTATTTTACTAAAATTCTTGCATACATTTAAAGTGCACGTTTTGCATGACACGTGAATCAACATCGAAATGAATATATTTATCAATTGACATGCATTTGACATGCTAAAATGTTTACATTATTACAGTCGTTTAATTATAAATTATAAATTATAAATTTGAAATTTGTAGAAAATATTAGTTGAAGTCTTTGTTCAATACATTACAGTAAAGATGAATTTCAGTTAAAAATATAAAAATTAATGTCACCTACGTGTGATCGATAAGTCACGCAACGTATTAAAGTTGTTTTACGTTTTCTAAAATATTCATTTGAAAGGAACCAAAAGTATTAGGATAACTGTTGATTTAGTATAAATTGTAATTTTTTGTCCAGTTTAGGTACTGTTTTATGTTTAGTATTAAGTAGTATTGCATCGTATTGTCAGGAGTATACTTTAAGTTAGAATTGTTTATTACTTATGTAATTAGTTTAACTATTTACTGCATTTTTTCAGGAAAACAAGTCCATTCTTCACGATACGTTTTCGAAATGTATAACAATATATAATTACATACATATGTTATAATTATAATTACATATATATGCATGTAAGAAAATCCTAATACTTTTGAAGGGGAGTGTATGACCTGAGATAGCTAGCAGCTTTAGAATATTATGCTTAATTAAATTAAAGTACCTCTAACGTTGAGATGAAAGACGCAAGACTGGAAAGAGACTGTTTGCCGCTTCCACCAACTCCTACCAAAAGTGCATTTCCTCTTGGTGACTCCAAAATGCGATTTATTTGACATACTTGATACATAGCGTCTTCGAATAATATTAAATTCATCGCCGCTACCTATTTAAATATAGAAACCAAAGAAATCTGACAGCAAAGCTTTGCATCCGACTAATTTAATTAATTAAGTTTTCCTTAAGAATCTTTATGATCTAAATTAATAATTAATATACCACTGATTTTTATGTATTCCCTTCTTAAATAGTTTAAATAATTTGAAAATCATACAACAGTGCTATTGCGTTGGAATATTGAGTCGTAATTACAACTGTTATATTTACCAGATCATTGTAATTATGTAAAGCCTCGTCTAATAGTTTTGTTAGCTGTGGCCAATCTTTTATTGGCATATACTTCGGCTCACCTATTCCTTCAGCGAAATGACAAAATATTATTGGCTCAGTGAAGATAGTAGTTTCATCCAGTTCCTGAAATTAAAATTAATGTAAAGATATAAAATGTTAACAAGAAAAAAAATGTCATTTAAACCTAGATTAACCATGTTTTATTGAAACAATTATGAGAAAAATACGAAATAACAATGGACTGATGTTTGTCTAACATAGAAATAATGTTAGTGATATTTCTCTCACCTGCATTTACCTATGCAAAGTATGTTTACTACATCATTGATTTTTTTTGTAGCGGAAATGAAGTTAACATATAGACATAAATATTCCTAATTATCATTTTTCTTATCATTTTTTAATAAAGCATTTGTTGGACTTTATATTTTAGCATTTGTTCGAAAGAAAATGAGACATCCTGTACGTACAGGCTGGGACAATAATTATATCCAGTTTGAATATCTTCTTTATTGTTCTATTTAAAAGATAATGATGACCTTAAAGTTTCCTCTATTAATTCGCCCACGTAAAAACTGTTCACCTAACATTATTTTATATTATTTCAAATAATTTAAATATTTTAGGCGAACATAGAAGTTATTGTCACAACCCGCATATTATTGAATTAATTGTATCCGTAATTTTAGTATGAATGTATGAATTAACTTCTTGTACAATTATTTTCGTTTATTGATCATTTGAAAGTAGTGATCGCAAAGCTTTTGTTTCTTTTCTGTTAGTATATATGTACAACGTTTTAATGTTCTATCGATCGGAAGACTTACGGATATGAATTTACGAAGAGAGCCTTTCAATAATTCTTGAAACGTGTTCTTGTCATCAGCATTTACTAATTTATCGGAGTACACTCTTGTTGCTTCGTGAACATACAAGCGTATTAAATTGCTGAACGAAGGCACTGCCTCACCGTTAGCGAAAAGTATGCCCTTAAAAATGATTACGTTAAAGTTTTAGTGATAACAGTTTTCATAGCGTCGCGACTAGACTGAGGACTTTTTATACAAAAAAAAAAATTGCCTGCATTATTCGCGAGATGTCGAAGCTACGCAGACATTTCATTCATTCTTGAATTACTTTGTCGAGTTGAAAATAATGCATTAGCATTATTATTATATATAATTAATATTTCTGAATAATATTTTACAATTTTATATATCATAATTCGTACTTTTATTTTACTGTTTTGTATTTGATTTAAACATTTTAACAAATGCGCAAAATCCACTGCCTGGTCATGACCGACTATTTTATGGAAATAAAAATGTAAACACATACAAAGAAACCACTACTTAACGAATGAAAAAAAAGACATAAGCAATGCTACTGTTATATTGTTATTAAATATTGATCATAAAGTCTTACTTGAAATATGTTTGAAAGGTCTCGTAGATTGAATACATAATGGAATTTAACTGCGGTCGGCAAAAATGTGCTTGATATTTTATTGTGACAAAATAACGCTGCCGACATTAAAGGTTCTGTATTATTTGCCAAGGACGGGTTGAATTTATTGAAAGGATTTGTTATATGCTGTTCCAATATCTGACTATAGATCCTTATTAAGTTATCTTCAGATGGAAAGCTGCAAGTATTAATATACACAGCTTATTATTTTTACTGTTGTTGTTGCTATTGTCTACAACAGAATAAAAAAAGGTTTGTGTAAACATATAGGCTAATTAATTAATTATTAATTCTTAGACTATTCCGTCTATAAAAAAGTTTCTGTAATTTCTCAATCGTATGTCTATAGTATATGTATATATCTAGTATAATAAGGATGGTATATAAATTGTGTTATGCATAACCAAAGCAAAATTGTAAGTATAATTATTTTTCGTATATGGAATTCACCTGACTGCGAAAACTGCGAAGTGTCTCTGCAGACGAGGATTTATCGTGAAACTACCAGCCGTGGGATTCATACAGGACACATACTGCGTATTGTGAATTTCCTTTAAAGATAGTTTCAGTCTGTCGTACCTTAAGTTTTGAAATAATTAAGTGATTTAGTATAGTTTAGTCATTTAATATAATTTACGAATAAGATAATAACTTATAATTTACCAGTAAAATATGAATTTAATATAGTTTAATAGTAATATAATAATTTATTATAATTTGTGGATAAATAATAGTTTGGTATAGTTTATGCTAATTTCATAGCGAACTAGTAAAATGAACGAGAAGAAAACATTTTGTGTATACCAGTGAGTGTAATCAATGTGTTGCCGAATAAGGGTATGAGGCTGGACGGTGCCATAAGTATCGACCTCTGGCATGTTCATGTCGTCGATAAAGTATATTAGCTTTTTCATACCCGGTGGTCCATAATTTCTGCCAGTCTTTTTCTCCAAATATTTTTCCATGCTTCTTTGTAACATTTCTTAAATAAATTGTATTCAATTATTTTCTGATCGACTATAATAATTAATATTTACCGTAAACATGAAAATTGCTTTCACATTTTAACAGTATATACATATTCACCATATACGAATAGATACAAAAAGTTGCTAATGAAAAACTATAGATATAAATCTACAAATGTTAGTATTGCTATAAATACAATTTATATCGCAGAATTTTATATTTCAGCTTGTCATTTTTGCCATAGATGCATAAAAGTCAGCAGTCTAGTAATGAGTTAAGAAAAATTAATAATGCTCCTTACATTATGAAGTATTTGTTTAAAATGAATTATAGTACAAAGGAAAAAGAAAATATAAACAGAACTATGAATAATATAATCGAAAACATAGTAAATCAAATCGAAAGATTTGATTGCATGTTTATTTTAGAAGAAGCTAACATCAAAGTAAAGGAAGCAACAATTACCAGAAGTGGTGTAGTAATTAAGAGGCACGTTAGCAATGCTGTAATCATCGGGAAGGGAGCCCAATTTCTCAGCAACGATTACGCTTTTCCCCGAACCAGCTGCACCTATCAACATCACTGGTACTTTTTTCTTAATGAGTATGTCCAGGAAAAAGTGTAGGTATGACGTATCCCCGGTCGGTACGAGAGTGGACTGTGGAACGAAAGTCTGTTTTTTAAAAGGTTAAAAGTTCACGGGAATGTTCATAAAATGTTAAAGCGACTGATGATATATCAGTTTACGTATTACATAAAATACCGCTCATGTACAAAACGTTAAGAAAATAATTTGGGCTTGATTTTCTACACCATTTTGTTCATAAAGATACTATATTGAATTGTTATTTCAACCTTAAAAAAAAAAAATAATAAAGATTGTAAGAATTACAATTAATACTGATATGCCTTAGCTACTCTCGACACACTATATACATATAATATGATGACTCAGAATCGATGTCATCTGGTTAATTGGCAATGAATAATATTTACAGCAGAATTTGCTTTAATGAACAATTTTAAAGTTAACTATTAACATTTAGTTGAACGTATTTCTGTTACATACAAATAAAATAAAAAACTACAAACTCTTTTTCATGGCGAAAAACTAATTCAGTTTTATAATATAAAGGATATAGATAAATAAATAAAATAATATTTCACTTAACAGATTAATAATAATATTTGCTTATTATTGATAGTCTAATATAATAGACTAACATAAATATGATAATAGATTAATAGAATAATAAAATTCTTTCAATCTTTGCAGTATTTTATATTTTATTTATTCATTTCTTCATAAATGTATATAATCTACAGCCCCATTATTAAAAAGTATGGTCTGAAACGAATAAGAGCGGTAGAATAACAAATGATAGAATAGTGCTCTGGTTAACACGGTTTTATTGTTAATATTATCCATCCAAAATATTCAACCTTTTAACTGGATTTAAGTACCATTGAAAACTGTTTTAGATAAATTATTTAATTGTGAGTTTTATCTTAACGTAACAGAAGTAAATGTCATTCATATTTAACAGAGTTTTCTTAAAATATAAATGACTATGTTCATATTAATTCCCTCAGAAAGTGCTATCACAAGCAATGTTGCGAAGTGTTCATTTTGATGTAAAAGAATCAAATAATATCTATATTTAGTGGATTACGTCCGAAGTGTTCGTAAGAAGACACGACATCATAGTGCAAGAGAGGTTAACGGAAGCAGATTAATTCTTGCTAATATGCGGCAACTAAAAGCGGAAGACATACGAGATGATTCCTGGGAAAACCTATCTGCCGCTCACGCGATCATAGTCCGTGGAATGAGCAGGTCAGGGTGCGAAAGTCCTTGCATCGGAATTCAAGGAACTGTTCGGAGGACCGAATATGGCAGATGCGTGGGTTTACGATACACAGATATTTGTTATCGAGATGCTGGAAAAATTACGAATTCTAAGGATCCGAGGTCAAAGGACAGATCAAAAGTATTCGAAGTCTGAATAACAGGAACTGAATATCACTGTTATAAGCTCGGGGATTCACTGGAATCGTAATGACTATACTGCAGATTTTATGCACTCTTGATAAAACTGTCTAGGTCAAAACCAAAAGCCGGAGAAACAGGAAAAGAATTTGAGAATATTTTTATGTTATGTATAACTTATCAAAATCATTGAAAGAGGAAAGACATTTTTATATGAATTGCGTATCTCATAATTAAGTTAGACAGTTTTTATTTTGCACAAAGATCCGACGTTTAGTGATGACGATGTAGGAGGATGTGTATCAAGGCGGAAGTTTCAAAGCAATTAAAGATTTTTTCTCGTATTATTTTCTTAATTTTTATCTCATCGTTATGTAGCTTCATGTTTATTTCTGGTTACAAACGATTGGTGTATTTAACCCCTTGCCGTACTCCGACGAGTATAACTCGTAATAGAGACATTTAATAAACCTGTTGAGTACGAACGTTGTTCTGATTTTTGAAATTGGAATGAAATTCTCTTGTCGTACCACTGCTATTTAAGCATTCAAGTAAATGTAGGCTTGTAATAAATATAATTTTCATCTTCTTCCGAGTTATCCTTACAATCGAAAATCAATCATCGTGACTGTGAAGACAATGGTTTGACAAGGGGTTAACGAAGTGTTTAAGCGATGCATGTATGTGAAATTGCTATTCTTCATCTTACATTATCTTAGTGAGAATGCGAATAGGAAATTAGTCTGTGCTTTGTTTTTATATTTTTATCTTATACAGGATATGAAGCATTTTTTTCCTTACGCATTTTCTTGTATCATTAATAACAACTTAGGTTATCTGCTTGAAGGATAAATAAAATAAATAATGTTCTACAAAGTCATTCTTTTTAAGTTATTGTGGTTGTGTGATAGTTACTTTCTATAATAATAAATGAGATTGTAGTGTATCGGTATCGTGATATAATATTTAAAATCAGATCCAATTTATTATGACCTAAACCATACATATTCATTCTTGACTAGGTAAGAAATCTCTTGTCAAGGTCATACTGCGTTGCATAATGAATTCATTAAAATTGAATTAAACGTACAATTAATAATCCAAAGTAAAATGCGCTACTTAAAATTATTGTTCGAAAATTGACGATAGTGAGTTACAATGTTCTAATTAATAATACATGCAATACAAAAATAAGTCATTACAATTGACTCCACATTAACTACTTGTAGCAATACTTTATAAATGAAAACGAATTTTTAGATGCAGTGTATTCTAAATTTTGATTCTAACTTGAACAAACTTTAATGCAGAGAAATAAAACAATAAAAAAATTATAACGAATGTTTATTGATAATAGTAGAAAGTCAAAGTCAAAGAGAAATACGAAATTTTGTTCGAGAGAAAATATTACCGCGGCAATCTTGTTGAAAAATGAATATCAAATTGAGAATAAGGACTGTACTAGTAACATGTAGATTACATTAGTATATACATGTATGTCCATACGTGTGCACGTATATGGGCATGCGGTGGAACGAGAAAGTTGGTGGGGAAAAGAGCGTGGGAGCGAGCAACGAACTTGGAGAAAGCGAAAGTTTTGTAAGATGAGACAGAAATGCTTTAAGGTGAACCAAATGAAGCGTATAAAGTCGGCAAGATTTTAGAAAATGAAGGAAAAAGATTGAAATGGAAATGCCTTACATGTAAGACGGTTGCAAGTTATATAACTTCGCCTTATAGCGAAATGTCTTGAAAGTAAGTAGCACTTCTAGGATGGAGCACATAATTAGACGGAATAACATCTGACAAGAAAAATCGTTGAACGAATCCAACAAAATATTGTAAGTTTTCAAGTCGAAATTACCTCTTTTCAATTTTTAAACATTTTTATCCTACATTTCCTCGTTTCATTTTGATGAACAAGTGAACCAACTCTGATACTAATTTTAGAGTTTCTGGCAAATTATGTATAAACAATACTGATTTATAATCGGACGACAAGGTTCGGGTCCATTTGGATGTAATGTACCAAAATTTGTATTCAACTATCTAGGCTCTGAAAATTAATTGTTGCACACATTTCACTGGGGTAAAGCTATCGCGTTTAATAGGTGTAGGGAAAACCGATGATGGTTGGAACAAGTTACATATCTCAAATTATATAAGAGATATTATTACACGATACAGATATATAATGTAAACTGACACTTGGAACACACTCGTCTATCATACTTAGGTAAATAGAAAATATACATCTGCATAATGAAGAAAATAGCTTTTCGATACCTAGAATGCTGATGCTAATTCGATGATAAATTCTATGCTAATTTTGATGCTAATTCCTTACTGCATCAAAATTGTGATGTAAGAGCTCCTTCTTGTTTGAAATCTCTAATTTCATGTATCATAAAAAAATACTGATAGCTCCTTTATATTAAAAAGCATATTATAAATAATGATTCATAATTGAAGCTTGAAGGTGCAGTCAGGGACCAAGTAAGGCATTAATTTTCTTCATCCTATAATCTAAATAAGTACCTATACTTGTTAGGTTATTTAATTTTAAAATTGCTATAAGTTAATATTACAATCAAGCGTTTAGATTACCTAGTACAAAAATTAGAAAAGCCAATATAAAAGCATAAGGAGATAAGGTTATGAACCTTATGGCACAATGTTGCGGTTGTAATGACTGGGCACATGAAGAATGCCTTGCTGCGTTACAATAATTACAGTTATTTTACGTAACTATGTACTTTCAGAAAAATTGTTCAAACCAACCTGTAGGGGTATATCAGCATCTAACTCGAAAGGTTTCACTTTTTCGGTCCATGGTAGAAGTTTCTTTGTCTCGTCCTCGATGAAATAATTAAATATGTTTCCACCGGGTGGAAATTTGACCGTTTTAAATTCAACTTGCCACCATTTATTGAATTCATTTCGCCAGTCAACCAACTGATCTTGGAACGTCGCGGATCCAAATGCCCAAATGCAAGCGAACACAAAGTACAATTCGTGCCTATGTCATAGTCATAGAACATGAAAGAAGATTAGTTTCGTTAGATTATGAAATTAACTTCTTGACAAACGCGGAACGAAAACTAAACAATACGTTTTGTTAACTCGTTTAAAATCGGTTAATGTTGTTGAATCGACATTCCGATGAAAAGGAATCCTAGCGTTTGAAGTTTTAACCTGTGGAAAGGGTTGATCGACGATTGTACGAAATCTGTAGATTTTTACATTTTTCAATAAGCATAGCACGTCAAAAAGTTTATCCATTTCGATGTTAAAATTCTCGTTCCAAGTTTAGATAAAAAAAAGTAAAAAGAACGTAACTGTTTATATTCTTCTTGTTATTCCAAACAATTAAAAAATTTGATAAAAATTTATCTGCATATTTTCCGGTAAACTATAGTTATAAATTTTGTTCGTACCATTCTTTCGGACAGTCCGGTGGCACGCTCTCCGGTGTCAGAAAACAATCTAACAAATTGCAAAGCATTTCCACGTGACAAATGTCTGGTAAGGGGGTGATTTTTTTAAATCTGTTCTTCATCACTTCTACCAGCGGCGGGACATATTTGTCGAATAATATCGTCAGATTTGCCCTTTCGGAAGCTTCTCTCGTTTCTATCCAGCTAATCGCGAATCTACGTTAATTGTAAAACGTTCACCATTAATACATATATGTGATAGTATATTATAATACAAGTGAACTCGAAAGAATGTATAGTTTTGAGTTGACAAATGCTATGGTTTTTTAAAAAATACTAGGGTCATCTCTTAATAATATACTTGGATTTGCAACAAATGTTAATTCATAAATGATGATTTTATTAAAGTAATAAACAATTAATTACTCACGGGTACCAACCGATATCTTGGGGATTTATATAAAGAATTCCGGCTCTGGACACCGTGGCTGGCGTAGCTGTTCTGTATAAACAAACAAGAACTTTAACAAAACGAGAAAATTAATTTAACTTCTTTCATTATAATGAGTCAAACTCGCGATGAATATTTCAAGCATAATATACGAAATAAAAATATTATTTGCGTCTTTGAAATCGAAACAAAATTTGTTTCTCTCATTATCAAAATCTAGGAGAATGATTAAGTACGAAGTAGTGTTAATCAACGTAGCAGTGAAAGAAATCATAGTGCAATGGGTGGTTCTCTCAAAAGATTTGACACGAACATTTTCAGTTCTATTTTATACAAAAATGTGAAACTACATATACATACGATTTTGTTATCAGGTTTTACAATTTTTTAAATGCAAATAAATTAAAATTAAAATTTGCAAAATTATGTTTGATTAATTGAACCGTTCATTTTGAAACTGGCCTAAGTCCATTTATTTTAAGATTCAATATTGAAGAATTTTGCGCTTTAATAAATCAAAAAATATTGCTGACTGATAACATGGTGGTATGGTTTTTTTTCTAAGGATTATTGCGTTCCAGAAACTTTGCTAATATGAAATTATATATAACGCAAAAATTATAACAGTTTATCGATTGGTAAAATGAGAAGAAGAAGAAGAATTGTTACCGTAGATTAGAGATTTCAAAGAGAAGTCTCATATGTGGCGTTAATGCGATTCGTTCGTTACTAGCTAACGTTAATACTTTATTGTCGTCCATAACAGTATTTAATGATTCGATCCACATGGGATCTATGTCACCATCAAAAATGATCCATTTTGGATCGTTTCCAGTCATGTTTGCTTGATCTCTCATTATCACTGAAAACAATCTGGAAATAATGATAGAACGATTAACCATCTAATTTCTTTCAGTGAACACTATACACAAGTGTGAGTTATATTCACGCTGCTAAAGAGATCAATAGGAATATGATTTCTATATTTCCCAAATCTGAATTTTAAATAATATACCGAAAATTTTTTTAAAGGGAACAATATTATCGCACACTGATATATGGTAGAACTTCTCTTATCCGAACGTCTATTTTCGTAATATCCTGACACTAAAACATTCCACCATCTAAGAATTTCATTCACGTTTTCTACTAGCTGATAATTAGATTGTGGATTTTACTGAATTTATAGCAAAAACATGTATGTGAAATATAAAACTATGAATAAAAAAATTTAAATAATTGACATGATTAAACTGAGAAATATAGTTTGATCTTACACTAAACATCGAAACAATTTATTTTGCACGAAGATCCACGGTTTAGTGATATCGTATCTAAATAATACAATAATTAGATAATAAAACGTTGAATATCAGAATATTCTAAAAATAAATGTTAGGATATGACGGTCTCTACTGCAGTTTTAAAAGTTCATCGAAAAATGTATTGACAATAACGAATCATAAATAAATGTTCGTAATTGTTTAACCAAGTTTAGAAAGTGCCGAACCCGTCTTTCCATTCTCGTGTAGCCGGATTAATAATTCCAAACAATTCGTCGTTGGTTACGGCTTTCGGATTCAGGTCGTTGTAATACGGTTTCAATTTCTGATTGAAATAAGTTCGATTCAACGTTTTCCAAACTTCCGTCTTCCCGGTCCCAGCGAAACCGACAATGAAAACAGAATGTCGAACGTGAAGCAGTTCTTCCAATTGAACCACCTAATTTGTAAAGTGGAGCTTTAGTTTTTATTCGTAGCATTCGCGCTACGAACTGTATACACAAACATAAAGAAAACAAAAGGATTACGCACGGGTTAATAATTTAACTTAAACTTTTACGTTTTTAAATTAGCGTAAAATTTTATACTTCAAAATTAACGTAATCTTTATTTATTTAACATTACAACCAAGGTTTCGTTTTATTCAGAGCTTGCAAGATAACGACAATTGATAAATATTGTATAAAAAGATATTTTTTAAAAATTAGATAAATTGATAGACTAAATTAAAATTAAATGTGATATAGAGTGTTTAAAAGATGATTACACTAAAATATTTTAGAAAACAAAGTAATATAAATCTTTTTATAAAAAATTAGGTTGGTAGTTTTAGTAAAATTTATACAAAAGTGCAATTTCGATAGAAGGCTATACAAATTTTAATATATAAGAATTTTAAATTAGAATAGTTTAAAATAATGAATTAATATAAATTATTCTATAATAATTTGAATTAAGTTTCGTTACTCAAAAGTATCAGTTTGATGGAAAGATTCAGTGAAACTAACGAATCAAATACGTAGTGAAACTAGGGTTAACAAATCGGCTGTTACAGCCGTCTTACTTTTAGTATGAACCCATCCTCCGGCTGCAATTTCAAATCGACAGCTGACTCTTTGACCGTTAGCTCGAATTCTAAATCCCTTTTCCGGGGTACGTCCAAAGCAGGAAATAAATCACCTAGAAAGTCGATAATAAAGAAGCAAGTATCCTTTGCGGGAGTTCCATGTACTAGAATAACATGAGGCAGACATTTCTACTGGAACTGCGAACAGCCCACGGTTAATTTCATTTTATTTAACGCTAGGACTATGGAACGAGTAAAACTGACATGTTTAATAAATCCAATCTTGTAGCGATGAATAATCCTTGTTTAAATCGTTTCTTTTTGTTATAATAAAGAATTTAGTGCTTTGAATGTAATTAATGACTATATTGCGGATCTCTGTGGCAAGTAAAAATTCTTTAAGTTAATTTTAAAGCAGACGAAAATGTCTCTTTTCTTTAATGACTGACATTGTTAACGAGGATATCAGTCTAAATTAAACTATGAGTTGATCATTAAATTATCGTATTCCAAGATGTATTTTACAATTATTTGAAATGTTTGAAATAAATAATATTTCAAATAACGTTGTCTCAAAAGTGATCACAGGCATGCAAATAATTATGAAATAGAATAATACAATACTTCAAAGAATATTTCAAAACAATTGCAAGATACACTTACCGATAAGTCCCATGAAAACGGGCACATCGTCCGTCACGATTTTCGGAATATTGAAGTCTCTGAGAGCTCTCATCAGCACTTGATCTTCGGGTCTTTGAGGATCGTCTCTCTTTAATTTCCCAGCAACGACCAAGACCGACTTAATCGCCCTTAAACCCCAATCGTAATGGTCTTGCTTCGACAACAATTCCCGACAAAGCTGATACAGTGTTATGAATTTTCTTGCTAATAACCGGGCTTCTTGGAAACCTTCCGCCACTAACATGATTTCGCAGATCAAGTCGAAATCCGGAACCACCATCGCGCAAGGTCTGTAGAGAAAATTATTGTTATCTTTATATTACTTTATTATTATATTATTATTACTTCACCTTATATTATTATTAACAATATAGTTATCTTTTTATTATCAGCTGTAAGTATTTTTCTTAGTCTTCAATGAAATTATTATACAAATAACGATCACTAGCCTTTTACATAATTATCATTCGCCAGTTTGTCAAAAATAAGGTGAAATATGTGAAACGTAAACATTTATGAATAGTTAAAGGTTGCATTTGCATATTTAAATTTTTAAGAATACCAGAAGAAATTCGTGTTATCCATGGGGTGATCGATACCATACGTCTTTACAGAATTTAGTGTTCGACTGGTTTTAATAATATATCATAATAAAATACCATAGGAAAATAATGTTATTTACGAGAATATCTGGCATATATGTTTATAGAATTTTGTGTTTCAGTAGCCTTTTAAAATTTAAAATATAAATAATATGTTATTGAAGGTGGCTGAGTTATATGGAACACCCTGTATATTCTAGTAAGCAGTTTATTGTTTCATCGAGTTCCAGTTTTTTCTCAAAAATTTGCAACATTTGAAAGGCACGTGAAAGATGTAATTTTATGCAATCGCAAGAATAAATATATAATACCGGAACAAGGTTTTCAAGTTTTCTGGCAATTCTGTTCGTCCAGCATATCCTGGATTCATCGTGATGAACATGCCAACGGTCGGGATAAGATTCAATTCTTCTCCAAAGAATAGAAACGTTGATTTACCACTTTTTATTCCATCTAAGACCGATTTCACCTGTACAGCAACTACAGAAAGTACTTCCACGGAAATGCGGTTAAATTCATCGAAACAACCCCACGCTCCGACCTGAGCAAGGCCCTTATAAATATTTCCGCAGGACTGCAAAGGTATAACAAACGAAGTCGTTGATTTGTGAATTACTGTCAGATTACTGAAAATAACCCCTTTAAAAATAAAGTGCTTTAATTTTATGAAATTGTCGAGGTGTGCTAATCAAAATGTTGAGGACAAAGGAGTGCAATCGTAGAGAAAGGAATTATTTGTAATTCTCATTCGCAGCTGTAATTTGTAATCAAAAATTGAAATCGTTTAATCAAGGGGTTTTTCGAACAATTTCTTTTACATTCCGTGATTAACAACTCGAACATAAATAATGAATTTGTTCTTGTTATTCGGTTACGTTTTGAAATAACTGTTCGTTTGGTCCCTGATTAAAACACCCTTAAATTAATGTAATCGTTGCAAGTAAACGAATACTGTCTTCAACGTTTCTCTCAAAATTTTATAATTTCACCTTGTAATCCATTTGCTCGGAACAATTGAACACGTACACCATCTGGCCGAGTGCTCGTCCTAAATCTTTGGTGGTTTCTGTTTTCCCTGTTCCCGCAGGGCCAGCCGGCGCCCCGCCCATTACAAGATGCAACGACTGCGTCAACGTGATGTAACATCTGTCGGTTAGCGGCGTTATTACCAATCGGGGAACGTTTCCCAAATATTCGTGACTGTATCGAAACGTTGCGTCGCATATATCAGCGAAACAGTCGTGTGCCTTATCGTCCCATCTGTAAATTATTCGACCGAAAATTACTGTAAGTGGAAGCATCCGCAGAGCTGTTAGCTGGGTTTTATAAGTGTCAGCAATTTGTAACGTACAATTTAAGCAAGTAATTGAATGATAATAAATAAATACAGATTAAATGTACAGCGTCGTTCTGGTTGTTACGCTCCATGCAGTATGTTTTAACAGCAGGAAATGCGAGACGCGGAGGTACGTAACATACCGTATCTCACGTTAGACTGGCATTAATTATCGTAACCACCCAATACATATCTGTACGGAGGAACGTACAGTCGGCAACAAAACTTCATGCTTTTGCTAACTTTTAAATATCGAAAACAATATTATCATTTCACGTTGTACAAGCTCTGGAAGGATCGAAAATTATTGTAGAAACGATTATTACGAGCTTAGTAATTAACAATCGTCGCGATCAATTTTGTGAAGTTTTGTACGTTTTTTCCGATAGTATGGTAAAATTTACGTTTTTCATTTGTTTGTGCTCGTAGATACATACAAGCAATGAATGGCTCTTTTCAGAATTTGTCTTTTTCTCCATAGAAAATTTTAATTGTTATCTTAATTTCATATAGATGCTATTTTGCAAGAATGACGATGACTGAATTTATTTAGATCTTTATTCACTTGTTCTATAATGTCTGCTCAAATTAAGAAATTCATTCAATCGTTTACCATGAAGGAATCCTTACAATATGAACAATCTTAAAATGAACATTTGAAATCAACTAGTTTTAAGCTCGGTAAGGCGAGGAAACTTTTAAATTACCAAACTATTGGATTGGGGAATAAGTTCGTAGCGTTTTTACATTTTCTTTCATTTTACAACGATTTGTTGCTGTTTGACAAAGTGAATAATATTCATTCGATAGAGCTATTTCTGCTCTACAAAACTGTGCTAATCGTCTTCTTGAGTCATTTAATCTGTTATTACTTTTGAGGCTATAGCGACACACGGTCGGCGACCATAATAACTATTCGAGCTGTCCGCTTGCAGATTCCAAGAGTTTGGCGAAAAAAAACGTTCCTTGACGTTTGCAAGGACGGAAATTACATTATTCCTTTATTTATTTATTACATTCACCTAATAAAAAAAATAAATTATAAATAATAAATAATGGATTAATTTATTGTTACAACTATTAACACGGTTTTGTAGAGCAGAATCAGCTCTATCGAATGAATATTATACACTTTGTCAAACAGCAACAAATTGTTGTAAAATAAAAGAAAATATAAAAACGCTACGAACTTATTCCCCAACCCCATATATCACTTAATCTTCCCACACCTATGTCTGAGTTGTGATTGCCATTGGAAGCTGGACGAATTTTCCGCCTTCATCGTGATCATCTTCCCGACGACGTCCCTAGCGTGCACGTCGATGGTGCAGATAGTCATTATTTTCATTCTGTCGCTCGGATCCAAATCTCCGCAGAGTATCGTAATCAGAGCATTAAGTTGGTTGATCTGCTTCCGCTGATAATCTTTGAACGCATTTTCGAAACCCTCCTCGAGTCTCATGAAGGCCATGTTCACTTCGGTTGTCCACCATATTTGGCTTCCAGTGAGCGCCGGTTGAGCCAAGTGATCAAATATCCATTGTTCTCTCGGTTTTTCGTCGTAGTTACCCACTGCTTGGGACATGTGATGGCGGACGGTTCTCTTCATGGCATCTGTCACGTTGTTTAACCAGTTTTCCACCTGGAACGTTAAATCATTTTTCAGAAACAAATCATTCGGAAGCTTGTGCTACAGTATGTATTTTTATATTTTCGTGGAATTCTTACACAGGGTGTCCCAAAAATGTCTAACAATCTGGAAATGAGAGATACCATTTTTGGGACATCTTGTATTCTTATATTCTTATGGAACATTAAATTACTTTTCAAGAACAAATTATTTAGAAGCTTGTATTACAGTATTCTCTCCATAATTGTCCTATTCGGGATTCGTTGAGTGACAGTTACGGTGGAGGAACTACTGTTTCGCCGTAGAGGATAGGGATTAAATTCAATGAAATTTAAAGAATGTTAAAAATTAATATTTCTAATTTTTTATTTTTTATCGATGAAACTTTAACCATCGTGTTCGTCTTGTTTTCTTGCTTAAAATAACACCAAGCGCGATATGATAACAATTACGGTTACTTGTGTAATAAACTGGCGTTTGAAATCTGAATTGTTTGTTACACAAGTAATTGTAATCATGATTATATCGTGTTCGAGTGCCCAGCTAAGATAGAATTTTGTCGGTTATGGTAGAGATCTTATTAACAGTTACGAAGAGGATACTATGTTGTTATTATTTGTTTCTATTTAATTTTATCGTGGACCTTGCCTTTTGCTTTGGATGGCTACCAGTTACTCTTATTCATTTAAACGAGAATATATAGTATTTGTATATACTGCTTGTAATGTATAATGTCTTTTTTCTATACAGGGTGAGTCACGAAAAACAGAACATACATTGTTGCATAAGAGTCGCAAAAGTGAAAGCAAACCGTTCAAAAGAGCCATGATATGTTATCAACATATTTTCTATTCAATGTCCTTTCGAAAGTGATATTATTGGCATCATGGCAGAAACATTTTTGATAATCTTCTCGGACAATGATTTCTTGAACCCGTGAAATTAATATTTAACAGAATTACCTTTCCACTGCAATCACAAGGCCCATGAATCGGCATATGTTCGCCGTCTTTAGCAACCATTACTAAAGCAGTCTTCGTCGGTTTACCACCGTCCATTTTCCATGATAAATTTGCAATAGAATCGTATAATTTTGACAAGTGCCTGCACACCAGTTCGGGGTTGTTACCTAGAAACATAAAGAATTCCTCAGCCGTGAAATATTTATTCATGGACAGAGAATTTGTAACCATTTCTTTCTTTTAAAAGGCGAAACAATTGCAACGATTTCCTTTTTAAAATTACTAATAAAGTAATAAATGATAGATAAAGAAATCATCAAGAAGAAGATATCGTCGCAAAGTTCGATAGTACAAACAATAAAGAGATAATGCTTTCTAACCATTGCTCAGAATGTCTAGTAGGTCAGCCGAGGAAATGAAATAGAACCTTGGATAAATTAATCTTTTTGTTTCCAAGTAATCTGCTAGGGCTTTCTCGCAGATATTCAATTGGATCTGCAATTCTTCCAGCTTCTCCAATAGTTTTGGACGATTAGTCGCTTTCACTATATTCAAATTGCTCATCATTTCTCTTAGCAGCTCCTTAAAGTCGACAATCGGTACGTTTAATTTTATAGTTTAATGGTAATATATATGTTTGTTTGCAGCAATATTTATACCAGAAAACATGAAATACTCATGGTAAAAATATATCACGCTTTACGATATGTAAGAAAAATTATTTGACTGAAACGACTTTATTTAATGCAGATTTCGTAACATCTTGAATGCCATTATTTATTTTGATTTATCCCATAAAATGCAACAGTATTATTAAGTTTACATATCGTAAACGTTTCAGTAAAATTTTACATTTTAATAATTATACATCGTATCAAATTAAATGTATATATTACACTGAGGCACATGACATATCTTTTACATTATAATATTGTTTCGTTTATAGCGTACAACAAATAAAAAGAAATAATAAAAATATATTTTTGTTTTAAATTTAAAAGAAATAAGATGAATAAAAAATACAAAATAAGGTTTCTTAACTTTCACTGGTAAATAATATAGTCAATAATACTTGGCTATTTCATATCTTATGTTTCAAACTGTAGTTGTTTCTCATTTTTATCTTTTTGGATATTTCCGAATCCCACAGAATAAAATAATGAAACTATAAAAGATGTAGAGTACAAATGGTGACAGATGTAATAATGATCGTATTAAAAATTCACATATGAAATACCTTATTTCATATTCTCTAATTATGTTCTATTACATGTAACAAGGATAAACGAGCATTTATAAATTGTACAAGATTCGACATTTCATTCTACCAGCTTTTAAATTTTAATGAGATATTGTTACGTTGTATTAACAATTCGAAGCATTCAAACTCGTTTCCTTCAAAACCGTAATTTTTTACTTACGTCAATTATATAACAATACAAGTACTATTTAGTAAAGTTAGAAAAAGTACTTTGAAGTCTCTGTCGATTTTTTCAAACCGCTTCGACTCTTCCGGGAGTTGACTTCTGATATCTTCCGAGCCAATAAAAATACTTTCAAGATGCATCCACGCTCTCTGAACTTCGAACCAGGCATTAATTATGGCGTCCGCGTTACTTAACTTCCTTTGCCAGTCCAGAATCTCGTCCAGGAAGTATCCCACAAATTTCGATCCCAACATATTTTGTAGTTGTACCTATTCAAATTCGTTGGAAACAATCTCAATACGTTTCGCTTCCAAAGTAAATTAAATGTATAATAGATAGATAGATAAATAACTGAAGTAACAAAAAGATGGAAATAACAACAGAAGCTAATGTGAATTGGAATTATAATCGAAAAACGATTATTTATAGTGCTATGCAAAATATCCGATAATTTAAGTTTTTATGTATAGCGGCTTATGACATTTTTAGAATGCATATGAGTTAATCAGATCTACGAAATTAATTATTTTCTTATTTGTTTTCCTTGTTCTAACTAATTGTAATTTCTGAAAATATCTTCGAACACAGTAAGCAGGTACTGATTACGTCGCGTAAAAGAATTCGAGTATTTTTGTTTAATTGTAAAAAATTTACCACCTTCTGAAAGATGCTGAAATACTTTTGTAAGCCACTGTACCTACATTGCATAGTTGAATCATGTATATTTTTGACTTTATAAATGACAACCTTATAGAATTCTATTTACTCGAAATATGTTATATTTTCTCTTTTGTGATTTAGGAAGGGAAAACATGAATCACCTGATTATCTTCAAGAATTTCTACAGCTTCTTCATCGATCCTAAGAACATTCAGTTTCGTGCGATCATGTAAATCTTTGCCAAATTCAAGAGTGCTCCAAGTGTCGTGAAGTTCTTTCAGAACTTTTTCCATTGCCATTTCTTTTACCGATTTGGCCACAATGTTCTTTACTTCCTCCTCGTATTTGTGTAATTCCAGTTTCAGCAAGTCTTCCAGCGTAGTATTGTCGGACATGCTGAATACAACCTGCCGTAAAATATTTATTAATTTCATTTGGTATTTTTACTTGATATCAATACTTTATTTAATTCTCATTTTTGTCCCGAACGTTTCGCCTTTCTTACGTTTTGAATTTTAAATGTCCGATTTTCTCCAATTTTTAGACAATTTTTCTAATTATACACAAAGCGTGTCTACAAGTTTTAGTATAGATAAATCTTAGGAAAAATTGTTCGTACAGATTTGTGTTATAAATAAAGTAGTTTGCTGAATAAACTCGTTTTCGAGAAAACGAAATCGAAATGGTGTAAATCATAAACAATTGTTTCAAAAATAGTACTTGTTTAACTTATTTTTACATTGGATATTAATTTGTTTTCAACTGTTGTACGATTTTAAACAGAAATAATTTATATCGAATTATGCATAAAAATCATCGTAATATTTCCTGAAGTGTTCCTCCTTTAAATCTAAATTCTATGAAGTTTGATTTTTTCGGAAACATTTTTTTAGTGAATCATTTCTTACTAATTGCTATTAATATAATTGTTAATAAACAGTTTTGTTTTTAGCAACATTCAAAATAATACAGTATTTAAGAAGGAAACGTGCAACTAAAAAATACAATCTATATATGCTAATCAAACATTTCTAAGTGATTTTTGGAACATATGATGCAAGTATTTTCTAAACGCACACATTTATGCAATAAGTATTGATTTAGATACAAAATTAATTACCTCAGATGTCTATTTCACATCAAACATTCTACTTCTGATGCCATTGTATGGTGTTACGTAAAACTTTACACAAGAGATTTAGAAACCCGTCTAGAATGTAATTTAGAAGATAAAGCAAAGGCGTGTCGGAAGCTAATTTTTAGCGCGGTAATGAGTCGAAATGTAAAACAGCAAGTACACTGCAATGATTAACATACTACAGTCGAAAGTCCTTACGTATCCTCCGCAATTCCTCGATTTAAATTCAGCGGAATACGTACGTTCTTGCTTAAAAGCGTTGCATGCGCAGAGTTCGAGGATGGTTCAAGACTATGCAACAATTGTGGGTAAATATAAAGAGAGCACAAGGTAATATTATGGGAACAATAGCAATATTTATGTAAACGTTACAGATGTAAGCTAAAGGTAAAAAATAAATAAAACAAATAAGATTGAGGAAGACTTTTCTAATTGTTGTTATGTAGGTTACGATAATGCAAATACAACATTTATAATATTCAAGGTCGTTCGATGATCAGATTGCGTTCTTCAAATTGGAATTCCACATTTTTTCACATAGTGTGAGATCAAAACGACACAATGCTTGTAGTTTCAAAAGTATCAGCTGAAGGTTTTCAAAAAGTATCGTTTTAAGCTCGTATTTTTTTGTTTTTCCATCATATAGAAACAATATATTATCTCGAGTATAAGTTGATTTTTAAGAGACATTAACAATTACAAACAGTAAATTATTTATTTATGTTATTGTAATCTACGTAAGAATGACGAAGGAAATGCTTTCAACTTGTTTTACATGATCCACGATTTCGAAGTAATTTACACGTATTAACGAGTATGAACCAGTATGCATTAACAAGTGTGAACGCTAATTGTAAGGTATGGTCCGCTAAAGATGAACGAAAGACAAGAGACTTACGAAGTTATTAGGTACTCAAACGTTTAATTAGTAATAGCAGACCATCGAGGAAATCCAGTATGATTCCAGACAAGTTGAATAATTTCGTGAATTCGGTTCAATGGTAACAAAAACTATTATGCGACTATTTAAACTTGTAATAGGAACGAAGAATTCTAACGATTCTAACGGGATAAGGGGATGTACAGAAATGATAGTAAAATACAGTAAGAAATAATAATTTATAATACCATATATACATATAATTTGCATAGTCTTTGATTTTAAAATATTAATATTAAACAAATCCAAATTTTGCATTTTATGGTGTGTTATCTGTGTTTCTCATAGCTTTTGGCGCTTCTTTATTTTAGATAAAAGTCTGTAAAGATGTGCTCACTTATTTGCATACATTGTACCTAAATCACGACAGTGGATGAATATAATTCATAAAAACTATTTGAGAAAAACTTGAATTACTTTTAACTGTTATAATACGACGATAACAAAGTTCTACTTGCAAACTAGTAAATAATATTTTGTCATGTGTTCATGTAACGAATATAAGTACTACGTGTTTGTACATGCTTTTGTGGCGTACTGTATAAGTCTGCCAATATTCGTAGAGCTGTTAGTAAAAGTTTCTGTTATACATTCATTAACACTTCTTTCACTGTTACATCATGTTCTCGTTTCTATCTTCGAGGAGATAATTCTAACTTCCACACGCCTGATTGCCGTTTTGCTCTCATGTTGTACTTACAAGCACAACGCCGTGCCTCGCCTCATGTAATTACGCTTTGTTAGAAAATTATTGCCTTCATTAATCACGCTAATTATTTCCCAGCAAGATTATTTGCATTGTCGATGGAAACAATCACGGACTAATGCATGCAAATTACGGAATACTTGCATTAATTAGGAAGTAAAGTGTAGTTTCGGTCTGCGTCCTCGCAAATAACTAAAAGTAACCAACAATTGGTTTCCACGTGGGTATCCTGTAACATCATACCCGTAGACAGAAGTTTGTGGTTGCACGGGAAGAATTGAGTTGTTTATTGAACTCAGATATTTAAGGAGTTTACGTTTTAATAAATTTTGAAATACAAAATAAAAATCGTTTCCATCAATTGCAAGTAATAAAATCTAATCAAGTAATCAAGGAAATCAAGGGGCAACTTCATTCTTCTTTTAATCATCTTAGCAGATTAGAAATAATACATCGACGTTTCTAAAAGTTTTTAATTTTTATACGATTTTAAATTATAATAACCCAATTTTGCCATAAATGCATAAAATCTGTAACCTATTGATGCCATGGTTAGGTTTTTAAGGTTTGTTGCGTTCTAGAGAGTTTCCGGAAAAGAAATTGTTAAAATAATAAATATGAATGTAGAAATGCAATTATTAAAGTAACTAGCTTTTTAAAAAATATACTTAGATCATTTTCAAGATAAACGGCTCGATAAACTAATCTCAGTTTGCGTTGCTGGTTGAATTGGCAATGTTAATTAAGTGTTAAAATCATTTACAGACTAGTCAACGGTAGTGAAACAAGTTATAACAAATTACAATGAAATTTTCTGCGTAGTTATTAGACGTTTCATACTCTTTAATATGCTCTTATTGCAGGTTGCAGAAATCCCTGCATGTTTATCTCGCGCGTACCTTTCTCATTATTCTTCTAAACACTAGGTTACCCATTCGTTTCACTTTGTTCTACATACGTTACTCGTTTTATCCGCGCTTGTGAAAATTTGACGCGCAAACAGACACACTGTTAGGGATTGCGCGGATGCCTACCAACACGGCGAAGCAATTCGTGTTTTCTACATTCGTGGGGTAATTAAAACCAAGGTTTTTCCCCCGGCTTGTTCTACTTAACTAAAATGAGGCAGAGATTTAAGATAGAACGAAGTTCAACCGCGTGCATTTATTTGAAAATGTTACAATTACTTAATCTGCGAACTCGGACATTAATTGTACTACGTACGGGACTTCATAATCATCTGGGACAGTCCGAGATATTTAACACCATTTTTACCGACTTTTTCGATTCGTGTTTTTACAAAATTAATTTTGTAAGTGTCGCGGAAGAAGTTGAAAGATAAAGTAAAATAGGAGATGTTTAGAAAATAATTTCAAATTGGAATTCTAAAAGTTGCTTTGGATCTCTTTGATGTAGACAATGACAAATTCATATTTTTAGCAATGTCTCTTGTCACTTTTGGTTAAAATAGTGTTACATTAAATTGTGTACAAATATGTTTTCTAATATTTTTTATAACAGTAGTATCAAGTTAATATTTGCAAGGGTGTGTTTTTACCCATTTGATTAAATAGCGTCAAATTCGAACAACATAATCCTTCTTAATATTAGAATTAATTGTCTTGGGTTATCTTTCCAAAAACATGACAATTTTGTAACAAAAGTGCAACAATTTAAATAAATCGTCTTGCTCGCTAAACCCAAATTACGAACTTTTGAAGTCAATAAACTTGGTTCTTAATTAATTGAATCATAATAATCACAAATTCTGGCGTTTTCGCCGACATAATATAACTTCGATAGATTATGTAATTAATTACCTTCGTTTCAGCCATTAATTCTCTCCAATGTCTGTCTCTAATAGCTGGGTTTTGTAATTCTGACACTGCTCTTAGCGATGCCATCATATTACGAACTTGAGCTTCGATATCTGTGTATAGTTTCCATCCACGTACATCTTTGTCCAATTCTGTAGCAGCATGTATGATGCATTATACAATGATGAAATTTAGGTTACAACATGAAAACATTGTTATGAGTTAAGTACGAGATGCACTGTTATTACGCTTAATGTCTATTAGTGTTTATTTGTACTTTATGGTACCAATCTACGACATCATAGATCAGTCATTTGAACATAGTAAACGCAATAATAGTGGCGAATACATTAGTTTTCTTTATAGCATTTCAATGTTAAATGGGTATTAGATATGATTGACCGATGTTCTAATTTTGACTTACAACACCTAATTGTTTAAAGTATTTGTTTGATTATCAATTTTCAATTTTTCTTTTGACACATCTTAATATTCGAACTAATCAATAACATAAACGACATCATAGTTTAAAATATCTTTAACTTTGGTACTTGGAAATTCAGATTTACTTTTCTAGTTGAAGAATGACTAAAAATAAATTTAGTTATATTCAAGTGTATATTTTGCTATGTATGCTATGTAAATGTGCCAACACAAGTACAAAGATATTCCTTTAACACTGAAGCTACCGAACTTTGAAAGTGACCAACGTGAGTTACTATTACGTCTACAGTCCTCACGCGACAAGAAGGCATCTTTGAGTTTACGTTCCCCCTCTTAATAACTGCCATACTACCGCAACTATCGCTAAGAGGGTTTAACCCTTTGCAGTCGGAGCCATTTTAACTGGAAATCCAAAATATTTCTTCAGACTTACACGTTTCCATTTGATATAACCTGGAGCATTTTATACATTATAAAATTGAATTTTATGACTTATGTAACAGATAATAGCTCTTAACAATTTTTTAAATAATAGTAAATCTGATAAAGATTATTTTAAAACGTGGCCTGATCATTTTTAGAGGCGCCTGAGAGTCGCCATTCGACCGCAAAGGGTTAAGTGACTAAGATGATTGCACAGAGAGTGGATACATGAATACAAAGTTGACTTCTTGTCGCGTGGGGACTATATTTATAACAGTTGGTATTTTTCAAATACCCAAGTAACTTGGCATATCAAAATTACATAGTATTTAGTATATTAATATATGAAAGAAATTGGAAATATTCTCACGTCTTAATTCCCTGAGAATCTTTTTGCACTCTTGGTCCATCCACTCGATGTCCAGCTTCTTCCACGTAGTTTTCTTCCATTCGTTCAAGCTAGTACTAATTACATTCACGTAATCCCATAAAGTCTTCAAGAGTTGCATTTCCTTCTGCACTTGCTTGTTCACTTTAAATTCGGGCATTTCTTGTTCAAAAATGACCGTCTGATCTTTCAAATTCTTCTCTTCGCCCAAAAATTGCACGACTCCTTCGCGAATTTTGTTCAATTTCTCGTACGGATCGGTACACTCGGGACTAACAGCGATTAAAATGTTTTATGTTAAACGAATAATTCTATGTTTTCTGAAAATATCTTTTCAGAAGTAAGTCAAACCGAATTGCAAGTATTGTTATTTAATACTACTAGTATCGAGTATTTTTATTTAATAATATCAGTATACTAGAGAATACTATTAGCACTACTTTAAAGGAATGCTGTCAGGATTGTTTAATGGAATACTGTTAGTATTATTGGATAGAATATTATTAGTATTATTTAATAGAATACTGTTAGTGCAAATTTACTCGAAGACAGGATTTTTGTGGAATTCGTCGAGGAAACGTTGCTGTTTGAAATCATAGTAACTCAGTCTCTTCTTCAGAAGTTCAATTTGACGGGTCATCAAAGGCTGCACAACCTGTTTCACTTGAGCAGATAGTTTTTTCAACGACTCCCAAGTATGGGGTAGCTCTGTCAGCCACTCGAAAATTTTCGGACTTATAACTACTTGATATTGTTCCAGCAGTTCTATTGTTTTCTGGAATACGACAACAAATTAGAGATAATATAATAATTAAGAATGAGATTTAATTTTGTAGGGTCGTCGATTCGACGTTCTAATATTCAAATATTTTAACGTTATGAAGAATAGGCATATTTTACAGTTTCAACATTAATATTCGTTGTACGTCAGCTTTTACTAATATTTGTATTGTTATCAAAAAACTGTGGATCTTTTTTAATTAAAGATCTTTATAAACACATTTAGGGTATTAAACTCGCTTCAGCTTCAGCTATTGCATGAAGTGGTAGAAAATGCATACTGCTGTTAAAAAAAAAAAAAAGTTCAAACAAAAAGAAGCAGATTTACTGCATTTTTACGTAATATTTATTTTATGGTGTCTTTTTGTTACATTGTTATTAGGTCTACAACTAAATTCTCGCTGTTTGCCTATAGATGGTTCCAGCAATAAGTACTGGTCGATTTAGACGTAACCAAAACCTCATGAACCAAGCTTAGACATCTGGCAAACAACCCCCGTTAACACGTTAGTGAATTTGTTTTGGCGTCATACACTTTTGATTGTGTAAAGATGTCTGGTTTTGAGCCAAATAATCGTCATTTGCGGGAAGTGTTGATTTTCTTATTTCATTCGAAGAAAACGGCGGCTGAAGCGCATTGAGAGCTCCACAAAGTTTACGGAGATGCTGCTCTAAGTGAAACAACGTGCCGTGATTGGTTCCGTCGCTTCAGAAACGGTGATTTCAATGTTGACGATCGCCCGCGTGAAGGAAGGCCAAAAACGTTCGAAGACGCTAAATTGTAGGTATTGCTTGAGGAGGATCCGTGCCAAACGCAGGAACAACTTGCTTCAGTATTAGGAGTTACCCAGCAAGCCATTTGCAAGCGACTGCATGCGTTGGAAATGATTCAAAAGCAAGGAACTTGGGTTCCAGAGGCACGAAAAGTGATTCTACTGCATGACGGCGCTTGGTCTCATGTTGCCAAACCCGTTAAAACCTACGTGGAAACGCTCAAATAGGAAGTCCTACCCCACTCGCCATATTCCCCAGACATTGCGCCATCCGATTATTACTTGTTCCGTTCGATGGCACATAGTCTGGCTGATCAGCAGTTTCGCTCATATGAAGACATCAAAAAATGACTTGATTCGTGGATAGCCTCAAAAGATGAAGACTATTATCGCAACGGTATTCGAGCTCTGCCAGAAAGATGGACAAAAGTTGTAGCTAGCGATGGGCAATACTTTGAATGAGTCATTTGTAACAATTTTTTCACAATAAAGTTGCGTTTTCATACAAAAAACAGCGAGAACTTAGTTGTAGACCTAATATAATAAATTAAATTTTGGAAATATGTTGCCGGAAGAAATTTCTGAATTCTAGAAAGTAATAAAATTACAATAACTTTTAGTTATAATATTTGCAATTATCAAGCTGAAACTAATGTGTACCTTCAACACAAAATAGTTCAGTCAAACCAATTGTTTATTTTAATTTCGTAGTATGCAAAAGGTAATAATTTTTTAATGAGTAATATCGAGTTTAATGACAACTTTTTCGCGCTGCTCAGACCGTGTAATACTTGAATAACATTAATTATCCATTATTAAATTCAGTATAATTGAACACAAAGAAAATATCAATATAATTGTATGATCGTTATTTTATGATTATCGCGTTACCTTGATAGGATCAAACATATCCTCTATCTCAAATTGCCGATCTCTGATTTCTTTCAAGTAGGAGATAGTCACTAAAAGTGCTTCGTAATCATCTTCTTGAATTGATTGCGAGAAATTCTCCATTGCCGCTTGCAGAAACTCTGATAACTCTTGCAATCTGAAATGATCAGACAGGGTTATTAAGGTAATTAATAGATTGCGAATTTTAAGCATTAGCGAAAACGCGTGTACATGAATTTAAAGAGAGACACTCAGCAACCTTAAACACATTATCATACTAATTGCAAGTGATTAAAGTTAATATACAATATTTTACTTTGCATAAAAATCCGCAGTGTAGTTATTAGATGCACGTAGATCATAATATTATAAACCCTAAAACTCTATTATTTGCTCGAAGGTCTCTTAGAGAGTGCAACTCATTTATTAGAACTAGGTTTTCAACCTTAAAGCTATAAATAAATGTTTAAAACGTAGTTGCGCACTGCAAAGACAATACAGCAAATAATATTTATACGTCTCTATAAGTCTCTATTGTTGTGTATTCATCTTCGTAAGCACACGATCGCTCTCCGTTAATTTTATCAAAATGTAATCCTCGAGTGCAATAAAATCGTCGTAAAACTTTCTACGACGAAATCAGGATGCGGAAATTATACCATTTGGTTGCGACCGTACAGATAGCTTGAAAAGTTGATCGTGGTAGAGAGTTCCAGCGAATCGTGACCAAACTAATCGTATTGTTTGCAAAAGACGTAACATAGTTCGATACGTTGCCGGCATAACTATTCGTGATTAAACATCCAGGTTTGTCTATTTGATTACGCAATTCTATATGGAAACGATGCCAAACGGCGCGGCGTTTGATCACATAGTAGTTTGAGTGAAATCGGTTTTACTTGCGGCTAAAGGTCAGCGTGTGACTTAGATACACAAGATATTTTCGGATAAAATGTTTCAAGCTATCCTGAAATGTTGAAAGTTGAATATTATTATTAAGCTGCGGCTCTTTATGTCAAACAACAAATGTCTGTGTCGATTGCAAGACATAAAGGACACGTGCAATTTGTTATCTTTCTTAAATAATTTTAGGAAGGTAAAATTATTGCGTTCGCGTCGTTAGTTTTCATTAATCATTCCACTATTTTATATTTCATCTATTTATTTTTTTTATAAATGCAGTCTAATAATTATATCAAAAGTGAAAATAATTTAAACTTGATTTGTTTTAGTGAATATACAGGGTGTCCCGCATACTCTGTTACGAGGTGATGTGTATTTTTTTTTTATAAATATCGAAAACGATAAATTGTTCAATTCAGAGACACGTATATTGTAATGGGAATAATTTCTTCCTCGCCATTTTTGTTGTGAGATTCAATTTCTGTATAAATCAATTTTTATCTGATATTGTCGAATGAAATTTTATTCATTAGCCTTTATCTTTTATGAACTATTCGAATAAAATTTTGCCCTACCAGTAGATAAAATCTATAATTTATAGTGTTATAGAATATTTACAACAGTGAGAGAGAGAGAGAGAGAGAGAAAATTTTCACAATCGTTATTCAAACAAAAATAACATAAAAAAAGTATTAAATATTACTTAAATGAATAATGAACATTATTTATTATTAATATTTTTATACTATATATTACTAACTATTTATTATTTATTATTAATATTGTTTAATATTGTTATTTTGATTACGATTGGAATAATTACAAATGCAGCATTATTTGCAAGCCAAAATATTTGTAACTACAATTATAATAATAACGTACTGGGTAGTGATACGATTGACCAGGTAGTCTTTCAACACGTTGGCCCACTTGCAAACGATATTCAAGAGAGTTTGCTTGAATGGTTTCACGTCCAATCTCAACCACTGAGAAGCAATATACTCGTTCGGTATTTCATCGCATTTCTGATATAAGTCCATGAAATAATCAATTTCGAGCTTAAAATCTGCCAAATCAGGTTTTTTCGGTTTCAGATGTTCCGGAATGTAATCCGGATGTTCAGCGATCATCTCTCTATCCTCGATCGTTACGAACTGACTATACTGGAGGAAATATTCTAAATATTCCTGTCTGTTGTCTGTCCACAGCCAAGAGAACGCTTCGTATATCTACAAATAATTAACAAATTGTTTTATTTTGTCATAAAAGTTTTAAGTGTCGTCGATAGATATCTGAATTATTTATTTATGAGAAAAATTAGCACATGGGCAATGCGATAATGAAAATAGTTGATGATTTTAAAAATACTGTCATATTATTTACAACTTACTAAATTTATTAAAAGAGGAAGTGTATTTTTATTCGACTTCTGTTAATTGTAATCGAGACAGACAATTTTTATTTTGCATAAAGATCCGCTGTCTAGTTACAAATTTTGCCCCATTCACTTAATATACAAAATTAATTATAAAGTGTCCAATGAAATTTAGACTTTCACAATATAATATTAGTTATGGTTTCTGGATCATCATTTTTATTAAACAATATAGATTAAAAATTACTTCTCTTTCTGCAAAAATTGTGTACTAATTTATTTTACCTGAACGTGATCCTTAAGATCCGCTAAAGCCATTTTTACTCTATTGCACGTTTCTTCTAACATGAAACTGATACCAAATTCATCCGCCACGTCTGTCTGCGAAAACAAAGATTGATTAAAAATGTGGTAAACCTAAAATTACATCACCTCTTAGATATAATTTAATTTCTATGAAATTTTCAACGAAAATTACATAGTCAAGTAAATGACACAATTATTCAATGAATATATCTAATGTTACGAAGATCTACTTATGTTTATTCCTTAACATTAAGGGTCTTCCGAAATAACGACATTTAAACTTAAAATTTTTACTTATATTATAAAGAAATTTTGAAAAAGTGAGAAAAATACCTGAAAGTCTAAATAGATATTTTCATAATGTAATTCAAAATAGTTAATTTTAGTGATCTGTAAATTTAGTGTGAAATATGACAACAATTTGTTTGTATTTTCACGAGTGACCTCAATACCTTATCTCTGTTCCATTTAGTAATAAAAGTTTAATGTTCCATGCTTTTATTATTTTATATATTAGCTAATGGTAAATGTGAACGGACCGTTTGTTTAAAATTAGATGAATACATTTTTTGTGCTTTTCATTTAGGGTTTATAAAGAGCACATTATACCAGTTATTTTAATAAAAATTATAATATTGGTTAACGGTTAAGATAGTATACCGCATAATTTTCTTGTTCTTCTGCAATTTCCGGGTTTACACGAGGTATAAATATGCCCATTTTCATCATATCAAGCAACAGGCTCTCGAAGAAGGGGTAGAATCCATCAGGATCGTCAATTTCAATTCGTGGTCGGAAGTTGATGCTAGGATTCTTCCAGATTCGTTCAGAAAAGAATTAAATGTGCACATTCACGTTAATTGGAAGTAGTGATATTACAATAATCAAAAATTTCGTAGCTTTCGAATGTCCATAAAGTATAGTCCGCGCGTAACAAGAATGCACCTTTGTGGTTACATTCCCCCTCTTACTATTTGCTCCACTACCGCAGCTATCAGTCGAAAGGTATTGGTCGTAAACGCTGACGAAGAAAGACGGAAGTCTTTAGCGACCAATAGTTGCAACACTGGCGCAGTTAATAAGAGGGGAAATGTAAATAAAAAGATGACTTCTTGTCCTGTGAGGACTATACATGTACCTCTAAATGTAGCTGTATCTCGAACAATGGATACATGTCGCCTTCGGGATCAGTCTCATCTAATATGTAACAGATACTGAAACAGAAAAAAATAATAATTTTATGGAATTGCATTCTCGCGATTTAATTTAGTTTTGCTTGCTGCAACAAGCATCGGATGAAATATAGTCGTGGATGAATATATGCGGACACCTTTAAAACGAAATAATTATTCTGGAACTAGAACAAACGAATTAAATTTTTTTAATAATAGGAGGACTATTTCGCTGGATAATGCGTAACAAACTTGTTTCAATGTTACAATTCGATCGAATGAGAAAAAGAATAAAAATCGCGCTCTTCAACTTTTTAATCTAACTTAATCTTAAAAAATGTATTCTTTAAATTTTCGACATGTGTTTAGATAAAAAAGTTAGAAAGCTTCTATCATCTTCAAAAAATAGAAATTGTTTGGTCCAATTTAAAAAATGTTATTTCCTTCAAAGAGAGTGTCTACATGTATTCGTCTATGACTGTTTAAAATCGGTTCTGAAAATAGTGAAGGTACAATTAAATAGAATCAATCAATCAGTTTAACTATTTTTAACTTGACAAGTTATTGGCGAAGAGAAACACAATTATGTACAGTCTCCGCGTTTCTAATTGAAACTATATTTTTCATGTTATAATTCCCACAATTATAATATATTGATTGACAATAAATATATTGTCATGGCATAATTATGTTTCGTTAAAGATACTGTATAGAATAAATTTGAAATGATTGTCCAGCAAATTCTGACCATGGCGTTGGATTGCATTCAATAATTTCATGTTTTAAACTAATAAAAAAAACACTCCAATTTCATTAACTGCGAATCATAAATCAAACTCAATCTAACCATTAATATTAGAAAGGAGATACGTTTGAAACGTTATTGGTAATTTTAATTGATTATGGATTGGAAATTATATCCTCAGGCTACTTTCTCCTATTATCTTGGCTTGATTAATACAGTTTGAAGAACGTTTCTCACACTGTAAATTCAGAAAAATAAGTATCAATCTATATAATTATCACACACGTCAGTGCAGCACATAATTATTAATATTTATAAATTAATTAATAAATATTTTAATTCTGTACACTACATTATATATCTTCAAGTTGTAATTATAATTGCAATATCAATTATGTATTTGTACATTATATATCTAGCTTTATTTTATTTAAGTTCCTGATCGCACGAAAAAATAAGAATGTTTTTCTATTTTATAATATAAATTCTGAAATAATCACTTTATTCCTAATAAAGCGCGAAAAGTTCAGCATTTTCGCAAGTTAGGATCAAAATAAATAACCTTGTGGAAACAGCCTGAATGAGACCCTTCGAAATTAAGTTGTCAACGTAAGTGAGATAGGGTTGCCATTTCTCACGTCGAAGTGCTTGCGTTTCTTCGTCAACTTCTTCCTCTTCCTCTACCGCTTCCTCTTGCTCCCCTGCTAATTCATCTTCGATCTCCAGCTCGGTACTATATAATTATCAAATAATAATTTCTAGTCCATAAATATGGTACAATAAACAATGAGCTCCTTAGAAATTGTAACACCGCGATCTTTTACACTTTTTGAGATATTTAAACAAAAACTTATATTTTTATATTTCTATTTTCTATTATTTCTAATACAATAAATATACAAATATAGCTTTTTTGTTGATTTTATATAAATATCCACAAAAATGTAAAAGTTATCTTGAATTTATAATTATTTACAGCACTGTAGGTGGCCTCTTTCAACTGAGACATCCCGTACATTTAAAAAAAAAAAAACTTAACGAAACATCATATTTGTATATTGCTATCTTAGAAATAATAGAATATAGAAATATAAAAATATAATATTGTGTTAATTTTTCGTTTATATAACCGCGAAATTTACGTATAACGAGAGCTTAGATATCACATATCTCAAAATTACAAAAAAAGCAAAACTTTTTTATTTTAACATTTATTCGCGTTGTCAAAAAAAAATTAAAATTCTTAAAGCTATGAAATTACTTTGTTCATAATCATATTAGGTCATTAAGTATGAAACACATAGATTTTGCAGTAAGATTCTAAAGTAAAGTTTGCATTTCATACCTAATGAATTAACACAAATACAACGCAGAGTATTGTTCTTGCATATCAATTAACTTTTTAAAAAAAGATTACATTTTTAAAGGTTCTAATCATTTCACCTTGGCGAATCTGGCACAAGTTCATCCAAAACCTCTGACGACTCCAACATTTGAACTGTTGTTTTGCCATGGAAGAAGATACAAATTTGAAGAACACATTGCTGAATTTGATATAAGGCGGACAACTCATGTATTAAATTGAAAAAGTCGAATATATTTGAAAAAACGATGACCTGAAATAATAGGGAAACCATTTGCTGCGAACAAATTTCAACGGTCTTACGCATGCAATTAGCGTAGAGATGGCTTTGTACCGAACTCAAAGATTGTATTAGTCGTTACATATCATACCATTGTCCCATACTAGATAAAAACAAATTGAGAAGAAAAAACAAATCGTATGAATTTTTTTATATAAAATTTTTGATTATTACCTGATTTTAATAAGGCGCTATACCTAAGATGTCCACCTTAAATACGAGCTTTTAAAACATGCCGGAATTTCTATAAACAATTGTGCAGAGAAATAAACATTTCATAACAATGATACCATGATAGTTTACCATCGCTACCGTTTGTTTCATCCAGTTCATAATATGATTCTGGCATCAAGTTGAAAAATAATTTATAATTTTCCTCCAAAATTCGAGCCAGTTCATCGGCAGTGTCTCCGATCTCCGTGAATCTCTCCTCAAATCTATCATCTTTGTCCGCGATTAACAATAAATTCTCGTCCCTCGCGTCTTTGCGATAAAGTACAGGCGTCATCGCCCACAGATACAGTCTGTCCATAATATTTTTCAAATTGTCCTGCGCTCGGAACAATCGGATGTGCAGCCTTTTTACCATTGCCAACAAATTGTCCACATACTCCCTAACCTCTAAAATGTATTTAATTTTCAGACGTGCAATCTCGGGAATTTAGATTCTGGTAGATATAAAAAGATACAACGTGCAATAGAAAAGAAATTAAATGTTTGCATATTTGAAAATTATAATGATACTTGATAAATATATTCGAGAGACAAATTAAATAGAGATAACTAAGAGACTGCGAGGAACCATTAAAATTATTTATGTACATTTCTACATGTCGCATTCTAAACAAACTGTGGATTTGATGCATTTTTGGTAAAAATAAGTAGACATGCAGAATAAATAAATTATAATAAATAAAACATATAGAATAGTAAAAAAGTTAGGAACATAGAATAATTTAAAAACAATGAATACACTCTTTGTACAAGTAACTAATTAAGACATTGCACTATTGGTTATAAATCACTAATACTTACATACCTGGAGAATTCCAGTCATAATTCTCTTGGCCAAAATTAATTAAGTTGTCAATTTCTTCGACGTCTTCCTCTATTAATTGATATTCTACTGGAACCGATTCGGTCCGTATTCTATTGTACCTGGAAGACAATCAATTTGTAGCCAAACTATATTTACATACAAAGTAACGAATCAGCCAGAGTACATATTACAGTATCTACGCAGCAGTCGTATACTAATTAATTTCTCAGATGTTTAAATTTTCAGATTTCAACCAAATGTAAAAGTCAAATTGGCTACTTATGATGTTTCCATGTAGAACTGAGTGGAAAAATGAATAATTCAATTATTTTGCTTGATGCAAAATTACAACTACATAGTTTCATTACATAGCAACATTACATAGTTTCTGTTTCAGAATTAGAAATATAAATTTTAACTTTCGTTTAGAATTATTTCGTTTCTTGCGTTATTATATGTTAGACCAGAGGAAATTGCAGGATCAAGAATTTGCAGCATAAATTCTTTTTATGACAACGATTCAAAGTTAAATCATTCTAATCGAAAGTTTCAACTCGTATTATCCGCATGTATTTGCAAAAATCCGTTACTTCGTTTTCATTGTTTAAACAGTTAGTTAAACAAGCGTTTCGGTTCTCGATGCTTCATACGTTACAAATCCTACAAAGTTGCGCGTCGAGTAATCCGAAGGAACTGTTGCGTTAGAAGAGACTAGCGAATAGGAGCGTAACGCTTACCAATTTACAATCAAGTTGAGATCGTAAGTGCTCCTGAAATAGAACTCGGAACGATCGAAAAAATTGATCGCCTCTTCTGACAGATCAGTTCTCTTCATTATGATCATGTAGCGAATTTCCCTCAGCAAATTCGTTAATTCGATATCGAAATTCAATTCCAAGAGCTTGTCCTCCCCAACTCTGAACAATGGTTTCGACAAATGAGTCTCAAGAATTTCCGGTACTGTTTCTGCCCACGCGTTAAAAATTTCCATCTCCTTCTCGACGATGAGCGACTTACAGAAATCAATAAATTAATTACATTAACTATTGAATATCTATTACTTCTTATGTTACATCAATTATTTTATGGACGGCTTTAATATTGACGAATTACTACTGTAATAAAGTATTACGTAATAGCATAGGCAATTAAATTTGTTATAACTGAATTGCATTTATGCTAAATTGTATAGCTTATTTTAACTATTAATTGGTAGACTTTTATAAGATAATTTACAAGAAAGAAAAAATGAATAAAGAATATAAGGTGCAATGTTTATTATTGCTAGCTTGCAAATTTATTAAAGAATGGAACCAAAAAATACATGGAAGACTGAAATTAAAGAGAAAATCTTGATAGCACCATTTTTTTCAGTTATGATTTGCATTGTAAAGAATCATTTTAATAGCACTATCCAACGTTAGCTCTTATGGATTTTTATGCGTTAATAAATGGAATTAGGCGTCTCGAGATTATGAATATATTATCTACAGTGCAGACAATATAGATCTCCAGATTTGATATTAATTACTTCGAGTTCTTGGTATTTGCTTTTGAGCTCGCTTTCCATTTTCGCCGTAATCAGAGGGTGGTCGCATAATTTCGCGAATTCGACCGGAAAACGGATTCTTTCAAGCAATTTCATTAACAGACACAGAGACCCAGCCACAGGAGGAAAGTATTGATTCACAGTTGCACGTAACGTTTGTTGATCTCCTTTAACGAAATTCTGATCGAACAAGATCTACGAAACAAAAATATTTCTTTTAACATTCAGCAAAATAATCAGGAAGAACGTATTAATAACATCTAATCCTCATTTAATGTAAAGAAATTTTTTAAACATTTTCATTATGTTCTAAACAAAACAATCATTTCCAAATTAATTAATTTCTAAATAAAACAATATTGCAATATAAAAATGTGTTTACACTACGTTATAATATATGCTTTTAATTGAATAAGAAGTATATTTGTTAAAATATAAAATTTTAAATGTTAACGATGTTGCAAAATTTGTTTCATCCTTGTCAGCCATTGTATAGGCAGCTTATATAAATTATACAAACTTTAGACAATACTGCTTCAATTTATTTTCATTCTAATGAGATAATGTTCCCTGTTTTAAATATTTTCCATTAACATAGTGATTTGCATATTTTCACAATGGAAGATAAGAAAAATATAAACATCAAATAGAAACGTATATAAAGATTTATTTCCCAAAGAAGGAACGTACTAAATAATAAGAAAAGAAAGAAAGAAAAGAAAATAAGTAATGTTTAGGGTCTAAACGAAACAGTGTACTACAATATAGAGTAACGTAAGGCACTATAATATAATAAAAAATAATATAATAGGATATAATACAATATAAATAAGATTTTCGTATTAGTCTTCACTTGGAGAGAGAATTAAAAACACAGAATGCGTGAGATGAGATAGGCATGTGCAAGTAAAATGTAAATTAAATTAAAATTTCATTGTTGCAGACATTGATGACAAAAATGAGAAGGCCAAATGCAAAACAGTGAAAACGTTCAAGGAATTTAAAAATACTATTCTATTATTTTCCCGACTGCAGTTTACTTAGCTTGCAGTTAATGCGTGGAAATTTTTATTTTTCATATAATATAAATAATATACGAGGTCTGTCCCAAAAGTATTCGATTCTGCTTGCATTTTGAAACATATCCATAACATCACCTACGAAGTAATAGTTCCCTTCTGATGCCATAATTTTCTTCCAGAAGTCGATTCACTTCTCGAAACAGTCTTGGAAGTCCTTTTCTTTCGTGGCCAGCAATTGTTGTGTCACGTTTAGTTTTATCGTTACAACCCCGTCGAACTTTTGGCCTTTCAACGGTCTTCTCAGTTTTGGGAATAACCAAAAATCACATGGTGCTAGTTCTGAAGAATGCCATGTATTGTTTTCGATACGTGCGATAAAGGTTTTGGCGAAGCTTGGTGCAAATTCATCGCTCGACCCGCTCCGTCATCGTACAATGTGTCTACTGCGTATTATTGTTGCCCGAATGGTTTCAGATTTCCGTTAACAGTCGGATGGTCGGATCGAGAGATGGAAGGTGGTGCCGAGTCTTAAGCTAAATTAGTGTATTTAAGACATTATGAAACACAATGTAAAAGGTTTTCTTTTCAGAAATGACCTGACATTTTCGACGAACTGGTAATCAGTATGGGTAGTCCCAAAGGACTCTTCTAAGCAGTATATACTTTTAAGACCTTCTAAGCAATCAGGTATTCTTGGGACAGATCTTGCATATTTCCATGAATTTTAAATTGATATCTCTGATGATAAATATGTTCTTTTCTGATATACAGGGTCAGTTCCGTAACGTGATGACCTAGAAATTCACAACGTAGCTACTTGGACAACCAATGATTGTAAAGTAATAATCTAGGCTGCAATTTACACGTCCTATATCGTGAAATTCTTTTTATTTTTCCTGCAATTATATTAACCGAAGTTGCATTCGATAAATTGCAAACTGTTCGCTATAGCTGTGTAATGATCCCCAGTTTTTGTCACTTATAATGAATGATAAATACGATGATACAGATAGACACGCATCAGTTCGCGTCTTGTGAAATTACATGTTATCGAGTTGTGCATGCAAGACGTGACATCACGGTTGGGATACACACTTTTTTACGTCACACGTACAGTGCGAAACCACGAGCAGTAATTCTTCGAATTCAGAGGAACTTGCAAAGAATGTTTCACACGCGACAATGCGCGTAATGATGCGACAATGAGTGTAGCGTACACGGTCATAATTCCTTTCCGACAAATTTAAGACAACGGCTTACATACATCAGCTTCCACAAAAGAGTAAAGAACGAATTATTAGCAAGTTCATCTTAAGAAATATTTCAAAATTTCTATTTAGAAATGTATTTCTTTTATATTATTTTATCTTATCATTATTACTATTATTATTATTGTACATGAATTCATATTATCTTTTATATTCTTTTTATTTTAATAAACAAAGTGGTAACACGATCGTTTAAATGTTACGGTTAAAAATAGAATAATTCCTAACATCTTTCGGTGTTCGGTGCCGAAAATCAATTCCTCAAATTCTCAGGAAATTAAAGCAATGTAATTAATAAAACAGAAACTGAATAGAAAACTAAAAGAAAGTTAATTAACGTTATATTCCAATTTTTCCATGTCATTTCAACCAATTGCAATTTTTACAAATATTTGTCTAGTTTGATAAAGTTCCCCCATTTTCAAGGTATCCAAATATTTTAGTGTGCGTCTGTGTACGTAATATTTCTCTGTAGAAATAGTTCGCAAAATCAATTACGGACTACTTGCATCCGAAAAACCTAAATTGTAGTTCGGAAGTTGTATATAATAGCAAACGACATTTGACGATAATAGAGTAATTACGAAAACATTTATGCAAACCGATAGAAATCTAATGAGGGAACCGGACGTGCATTGTGTGCCCACCAATTCATGGAAGTACATATAATCCCCCGGAAGAAAACTCGGTACTTTTCTCCGAAGTCATTCGTTATCTTGTTTCAGTCAATTTTGCAATTAGTTCTTCTAACGTCACGTGTCACTTCTTACGTAAATTTTTACGGATGACAGCTGTTAGTGCTAAATAAATTTTCTACAACAGAGGAGCCGTCGTCGATCTCTCTGTGATCAATGTTGATAAAACAATAAATATCGCAGGAAAGATGTTATTTAATCAAAGCAATGATTTTTTCATTAAAAAAGTTAAGTTCCTTTTAATCTCTCTTATTATTTACACTGTTTGTCACGTATGTATTTGAAGTTGATATTATGGTATGAAATTATGGTAAACATATTGTTCTGTAGTTTCATATAAATACTCATGTACAGTTGCCGAGAAAATGTTAACATCGTTAGTGCAGAAACATGTTTAAACAGTGTTTAGAGCGGAAAGGGTACCTATGATATAATTTTGACGAACATTTTTCAATTTATTTAAGGAATTAAATACATACTTACTTAACTTATTATTAACTTATTACTAAACTTAAGTAATTGTTATATTAATAAATATACTAAATTAAAAGTACATATTACAGTAAAGTATACAACACATTATTTATATTGCGATATTGTTTTATTTAGTATATATGACAAATAGAAAAGGATAAAAATAATACACAGTAAAATAAAAATAAAAAATTGGAAAATGGTTAGAAAAATATTCAAGATTATCAATTCGAAACAAGTAAAATTATAACTTCTTACCTTCACTTTACTGAAATGAACATCAATTCTGCGAACCACTTCCTCATAGTGACACCACAGTTGTGCCATTATCAGAGGTCTGTTTGCAATCGAGCCCATCATCCAGATAAATTTAAAGTACGAATCTAAATTGTGACATTCTACTAATACTTCTTCAAAAATTCTGGCCAGACGCCGATCAAATTGCTCCACCTTTCGTATGAAAAAATCTTTCGATTAATATTTTCGAATACCGTTTTTATTTTCGTAACCTCGTTACTTGTTTCGTCAGTATTCTATATTTTCAAAATAAAAATAAGTTACTTTCATGAAAAAGTCTTCTAAATCGTTAGTGAATTGCGTCTCGTCGGGGGAAAGAATTTCATAAGGCACCTCCGCGAAATATTGATACGCTCTATTGAATTCTTCGTAAATGTCCAGAGTCATATTAAGCAGTGATCTCGCCTTTAAACTCGCCATTTCTATTCGTTCTAATTTCAAATAATCTTGCGCAACGTCGAACAACGACTGCAAAGTATAGAAAGAAATTATACGGTACAATATAATCTATAAATTGAAATATAAATTCGTTTTCGACTTCGATTTGTCTACTAGAATAACGATTAATTAGTACCTTTTATAAAATTTTTGTAATTATTGAAAACAAAATTAAAAACTCGGTTCAGGGATGTGCAAAAATGGCGATTTTAATTCCTTTAATAAAAATAGTATACGTATATATATTGACATTTGAATAAGAAATATATCCAATGTAAAATTATGTTCTATTGGGAATATAGTATAGTTTACGGAATTTTGTAAATATTCTTATATAATATTAATAATAATAGATATTATCTGACCTCGACTTCCTTGAGTCTTTTTTCAAACTTGTGAATCCTATCAAAAACTAATTTCTCGTGAAACGTCCAAAGCACAGGTTCACTGGGTCCCTTGAAATAATTCTCAACTTTTTCCTTGAAATATCGAAACGTGTCTTGATAGTTCTCAAGAACAGGTGGTACTTCCAGTAGTCTTGCTTTAATTTCCTCGATGTCTGCTTCGAATAACGTTGATGGATTTATATGCTTCACTGACTGCGACGAATAATAGTAAATTGCTTTGTCCAAAGGGATGTTTCGTAACGTTACATTTCTCCACTTCTCCCATGTATGTACATATTATGATAAAGTGATTCTTAATACAATTTAATCAAGATTAAAGATTGTCAATCTTTCGATACTTGCTAAATTAATTTTATAAACGTTATAAGACAAGTTGAAAAGTCGACTGAGGAAGGTGATTAAAATTTTAAAGATTTCTTTCAACTCCTTTGGTAACAACAGTGTTAAATTAAAATTCTAAAAAGTATTTTTAATTTCCGCTGTAACTAACAATAAGTCAGAGTTAAAATAAAATGTTGCTAACATCAACTAAATTTTTGATTATACTGAATTTCGTAAAAGGTATTAAAACATTTCTTCTTCGACAATAAAATTATAATTTTTCATTGCAATAAATATCCCTTTTCAGGATAAATATCTGTAAATAATCGACTGTAAAAAAATAAATGTTACGTACATACACGGAGAGAGTAATGTAACTTTAACCACGAAATTGCATTGTTTTCCAGACCACGCTAGAGCAGAACGTTATGATCGAATAAGTGCAACCCACTGTTTTAATTTATTCATGACCAGCGTCAAATATGTGTGACGATCACGATTGTGCGTTTTACATAACGAAAGTCAAATTAATGTAATGCAGGTCGTAATTCAAAACTGTGCTGCATATCATGATATTTATCGAATCTATCATTATTTTCGTTCGTATTTCCAAAAGAAGATATATTGAACTTAATGAATAATTTAAACTACCGAAGGCCACTACCGAAGCAATCGGTTTGTAGCAATCATGTTAAAAAATTATAATTGTTACATTGCAGAAATTAAGCAAGCCTGCTTTCTACAAGTCAAACAGGCAATTTGTATTCCTACGATTAACGAAGTCAACTGCAAATCGTTAACCAAGTCTATTACGTTTTAGGCAACTTTCACGTACGCCAGTTTTATTTTGTTATTATCGCACCCATATACGTCTAGTATTTAATATAAAGTTAATTGTGACGTGGTAAATAAACATTAAATAAAATATATCCATTAAATTCTCTGTTTTTCTTTTCGTATTTTTCATTTATAAAATAAAATGTTTACGTACTGCGAGCTAGTTCGAGTTGTACCATTTAATGCAATACATTATACGTAATCAAAATACTTCTACAATATTCATATTCGATCTATAATTATCTCAATTTTTTAAATTTAATTATTCTGAATACATGAGAATTTAATTTCATCAAAGTAAGGAACGATAGATGAAAAATGAAAAATAATTTACAAATATAACGTACTTAGAAATATTAGACATAGAATTTATAAAAAGATACGAATATTTATAGAATAAAGTTATTTTGGAATAATGACCTTGATAGGTGTTGTTAGTCTGAAAAGTGTGTTACCTGTAGTGATTTGAATTAACATTTTCATTAACGAAAATGTTCTCCTGACTTTGTTAACGAATCATTATGGAAAACAGTGAACCAATCAGAAATCAAGTGCAGCTATAACTCCGCCTTCGCAGTCATCATCGCGCCGCTATTCATGCGCTGAACTCGTTCGCCGATTGGTCCGCGTATTTGGTTAATAACTAATTAACAAAGCCGTGAAGAATACTTTCGCTAAGAAAAAGATTCGAGTAATATCAGAAATTGCATTTTCCAAGCGCTTGGTAATATATTTGGGTCACTCTATATTTTATCGCGTATAAAATAATTATACCTTGATTTCGTAGTGATCTCACCTGTCGTACTAAGAGTCATATACCTGAGATATCAGCAAATTCGTAATTTCTTGTAACAGAGCAATCATTCTTTCGAGGTTGTAATATTTCGAGTTCGCCCACATTAAACAGGCACAATGTAACAGAGTTTTCAATTTGAGTGACAAATCTTTAAACTCGCAAGCTTCCACGTCCCGAAAATTGTACTCCAACGGCTTCAGATACAAATTAATGTCCCTGGTTTCGAGTAGCGCTGAAATTGAAAAAGTCGTTCGACAATAATAACCCGTTAGAAACTACGTGTCACGGAGCTGTTTTTCTTTATACTACCGGAAGGCGACGAAATATTATCTGTCGCTAATAACCGAGCAGTTGATGTAACTTTAAGGAAGCATTTAAAAAAAATGTACAATCAACATTACGTAAGCAAAGTGCTGCGCGCACGCGGATTAATCTTATACACGAGACTGTGGGACGGTTTCTTGGTATCGTATTGCCCCTCACAATTAGCGCATGATCTATACACGATTCATTAACCCCGGAACGCCTAGCAGAAGACCCCTTGAACCCACAAGACGAACATCGTCCAATTAAAACTATGTTCTTCCAGAAAAGATTCTTAAAAGTCGACTTATTGTCGTACTCTTGTCTAAGAAAATAAAGAAAGTGAGTTATTAGGCTGTTACGTGTAAAATATCCTATATTATAATACTCGTGTTATGAATGTTTTGGTTAAGAAATACCTCTATGTTTAATAAAATTAACGTAATCAATTATAATAGTTATTGGATAACTATATTAATTATATTGATTATGTTAATAATTAAATTAGTTATACTATTAATTATGCTCATTTGTCTCAACAGTCTTGTTAAATATTACTTACTGGTAATACATTTAATTATATTTGAATTATGAAATGTTACTGGACTGTTAACTTGAAGCACTTACAACAGAAATTAATAGTTCAAATATAAAATATTAAGGACGTTAGAACAATTCAACGATATTGTTATATTATTTTCAACTTATTACAACTAGATGAATGATGATGATATATTCTTTACAATTAACATAGATAATTTTTAGTTTGCATATTTTTCCCGTACGTACCATGTAAAATGATTCATTTAATTAAACGAAACATTTTTTAGAATGTCATTGCATATTAATCTTATCGACGAATGTAGTTCCATTTACATTGTGTTTGGACGCATTTTAATCAGATGAATCCTATCTATCCATTTGTGATACAATTATGAATGTATGACGAAAATGACTGCCAAAGAGATTGTTTTTCTCGCATGTTACAAATAATATTTCTGGAAGTTAAAAGATTCTCTGCCAAAACGTAGCATGAACAAAATTTTATCAGAGCTGTACGAATATAATAATACATACACGGAAATCACGAAACACACCTGTCTTTAATTATATATTAATAAAGAAACCAATTGCGATGATAAGATGATACAGTGAAACGTACACCACCTTGCGTACACACATCTTGTGCGTATTTAAATCAGAATACGCGTATGTTTTAAAAATATAATAAGATTACTATAAGAGGAAAATTCTTTTACATTACTTAGAAATCAAGATCTAACTATTATTAGATAATAGAGTTCATTACGTACATGCTGCCACATGCTTGATCAAATTTGTAAAATACTCCGAATAAGGACTTTCCATTTCTTCCAAAAATGTGCGCATACTGGTCACTCTCGGATCTTTCAATTGTTGATAAAGCGACTCCATATTATTCAGTCTCATGCTCCAATAATTCAACTCTGAAACAATCGATTGACTCAACAAAATCAAAACGATTACTGTGCATTCATTATTAATACGAACAGACGTGATACAGAACTATAAGGACACTCGAAGAACTAAGGATATCGTTTCACGATTTTGAACTTGTTACGATTAATAGAAGACATAGGACATTTTCATCGAACATAAATAAATTCCTCTAAATTAGTGAAAATTGTTACATCTTATTGTATAGAATACATATTCTGGATTATATTTAAAGTTACTATTACTAGATTGCGGATCTTTATACACAGTAAGAGTTACCATTACCTCTTCTATCAAACAGAAATTAATTACAAATGTGTTTATTCTTTTAAGGATATTAGTACAGTGAAAACAGTGCTACAGTATTTTAGAATTTTTTTCCTGTCTTTCGTTACTATATTTTTACTTTAAATACATAAAATCCGCAGTCTAACAACTATTACAAATGAGAATAGAGAGTAAGTCATCAAAGATTCTCACCTGAAATATCCGAGCTATTTTTTAATTGATCTCAGAAAATGTGTAAAAAAAGAAATGTTCGATTCAGACGAGCAAAAAATCTTTTCTATCGTAATAATCGCCACTTTAAGTCAGACATCTCTTTCCTTACATATTTCCTCAGATCATTAAAAATGATGGGCATACTTTAGGTGAAAATCTTAAGTAACCCATCCTATATTCTTTTATGACGTTAAGTAATTTTTTGACGCGTTGAGAACTGACGTCGGATATTCCGTTCACGTCAACGATTATTGACCGTCAAGGTGCGTGTCACAATTTTCGTCAAATCTGAACTCGAACGTCGTTTCTCGTACTATTCACCGTGAATATGTAGCAGTGACGATATCATTAGAAAGTTTTTCTTGATTGATTGGGATGTTTTCGTATTCTTCGTGTCGCGTTGCAACAGTGAAATGTTCGTAGCGAGCCACTGCCTGGGTTACGTTCCATTTATACAATAATTCAATCAGAACGTTAAACGAATGGGTCCTTCCTTTCTCCGCAGGAAGAAGAACGCATTGCTGCTGTTGCATACGAGACACGTTTTTTTTTCAAGCGAAGGCCACATTGAAATGGAAATAAAAAAAGATTTAAAAAAAATCTTATTAGTATAAATAAGAATTTAAATGATCGTGCAAATTAAATCATGTAAATTAACCCCTTGCGTGTACAGATAATTAAATTTAACGTGACGCTATGCGAGAATTTGTCACAAAATAAAACTAAAATATTTCTGCCTTTTTTTTAAATATATTTCTATAAATGTGGGCATTATTTAATTTGTAATAGAAAAGATTAATAAATCGATGCTAATATTAAATAAAAATTGGAAAATATCCTTTTTAAGTTAGAATCAAATTGGGGAAAATAATCTTAACATAATTACAATTATTTTGATTTACGAACTATATGAATTCGGTTTTAAAACGAAATTTAAAAATATATTAAAATACTGCAATAATTTCCTTTAACGTTTAGAAGAATATGCTCTTTAAATAATTCAATATGTTCGTTAAATTTGAATTTGACACAAAAAATGTTTTCAGCTAAGACTCGTCATTTGGACTTAAGGGGTTAAAGACGACTGATACAATCTTTTTATATTAAAAATTTCATTTGTATTATAAACTCTTTGCTATACTGTAGTAGACTCTATAAAATGTAAAAGGGTCGAAAAATCACACGATAGTCAACTAATTAACACGAATACGAATTTAAGAAACGAACGTGTTCTAACAATTTTAAGGCGGTTATCAATTTTTTATTTCTTACATATTTTAATGGTTAAGTCGCAAACAGTTTTCGGTTAGTTTGTGATTTATGAGCCATTCTGTATTTGCTCGGAGAAAGTTTAGTACGTTTTCACGATCAATTATCTTAAAAGGATCAGTATAATTACCAGATTGTTCTGGTATAGGAGGTCCCGTCTTCTTGGTGAACTCCTCATTTAAGATCTCGTTAATTTGAGTCGCCCATTTAATTACTATCTTTTCAATATTACTTTTCAACTCCAGTGTTTTAGGATTAGTTGGAGATAAATTTTCTGGTTGAAGAATATCCTCGATACCCATTGGCATAGGAAGCAAGGTCTGGCCTGTTATTTTTCCTTTCACCTGAATAATTCATTTCGTTATTTAATAATGAAAAATAACAGTTTTGTTTTAGCGAAAAGATGTTAGAAGAATAAAAATTTATTATCGTGTTCTATGTACATTATAATTGTTCCAAAAAAAGAAACTCGTATAAAGGAATTTAACGTTTATTGTAATTATATCTTTATGCAATTCCAATATGTGTTTTAATGTAACGGAACTGTATTTATTCATACGAAAGTAGACAAATGAACAATACCGTTTGAAATTACTATACGATATCACGAAGACGTCTACCAATTAAAATTTATTTACCTGCCAGATTAGAGTTCGTAGATTATAAATTTGTTTTTTTACGTCTGTTCGAGCAACCTCTGGCCAGCCAATGTGGTTTTTTGGATTGGATAGAATAGGAACATATGCCTGGAAGAATGAAAGAATTTAAAATTAAGAGCTTTCGGAATTTACTTTTTCCTGCTACATTTTACAAAATATTTAGAATTCTGCAGTGTCCGCGATGGAGGGTTAGGAAATTATCATAAGTTATCAGCTAATATAGATAAATATCATATGGAACTATGTATATATGTACTTAGGGTAAGAACTTGTTAGTACATAATTTGACTAATTTGAAGACCGTGACTGTATTCTGGTGTTATGATGCCACAATACAACAGGAGAGTTTCCCCAAGAAATGTGAGAATTCTTGTTTCAATTAGAGAATTCAGAACGACTTGTTCTGTCTTAAACTCCTTTATAGTTTAGTAACAAATTGCGAGCGTGTTGAAAATATGAAGAACTTTCCCCTTGTTCATTTACTTTCAACATCTATTAGTGTTTAGAATAATTTATATAGATGGATAGATTTATTAATTTCAACCCTTAGGCCCAGAAATGGACATGGTTTACATAACCTGCAAGTGAAACCATTTATATTATTTCTATTTGTGCTTAACACGTTCAGTGCCGATAATCGACCACTAAAATCCTCACATAATTAAAGCGAAACTAGAATGTTAATATTTTTCATAGAGGGTGGCATTAGAACTCTTTCGCATCCGAAACATTCTAATCAAATTCAATTTGTTCGAATATATTATAGTAAAAATGAATTTTCAAGATTGGCCAGAAATTAGTGTCACTCATATTTGGGTCGCGCGGCGCTCAACGAATGGATCTCTAGCAGCTATAAGTTCAGGTTTCGAAAATACCCCCGGGAAAACATTGTAATCTCTGGGAAACATTTTTCAAAATAAATTGAGTATTGCTCACCAACCAATACGAGGCAGTAAAGGAGATGAGCGATACTGTGCATTTGTCGTTAAAATAAAGCACAAGAACGCTCCAAACTCGAGAATACTTTTTACGATACCAGAACCGATTCTTATATCGACCGAATTCCACACGGACCTGTTAGCACCACCCGAGGGGTAGTTTTCACTCCCCCAGGGCTCAAGGTGCGCTGCCCAAGCTCCGCTTGTTTTGCACGTAATCTGAGTGATTCCGCTGGTGGCCGACATTTCACCGTTAGGAAGTTCGACGACTACAGCTGGGTCTGGCAGAAATTGTCGGAGAGATGCAAGGTCGTCTCTCGTCCGGGGAGTAAAAGAAAAAAAGGTTAATTTAAAATATCTAAAATAAATAAAATAAAAAAGTTTCTAAATTTAATCATCGATCTTTTTTATTGATTTTCCGATATTGGGAGCTTAAAAGATGTCAAAAATTCAAAAGTTTGCGTAGCTTTTAATGCAGGCTGTAGGCATAAGTGTACCGAATATGATCCTAAATGTTGAAGGCAATTGGTTAACCTAGACTTTGAGATATCATTGGTGCATCGTTTCGAAAAACATATTTTCGGGAATAACAAATTCCAAGTTTTAATGATTGCAATACTGATCGTTCATATTATGAATGATCAACCAGCTGCAACTTTCTCAATTTTAAGTCTCGAAATTAAGATTTTGTAAGTTGCTCTATTATTGCGGAGTTATGGTTAAACGCGTAGGCTTGTAACATTCTAACTCCGGTGCTTAATAGCAATTAACATGTTATAAACGTGGAAACACGTCATAGCAATTAGCAGGTCTACTAGTCGCGCAAATCTCTGAGACCTGGTTCTCCCATGCGCCTTTCCATAGCGGCCTTTATTCATAATGACTCTTTCGCGAACAGACTTGGCAAAACGTAACTGGCAAAGACAGTTTTCGAAAGAGTCATTATGGAAAAAGGCCACCATGCTTATACTGGGTGGACAAAAAGTAATTTGCCCCCTTTGAATACTCTACTGACATATAATTTGTTATTCGAAGAGGCAAACGTTACGGTTAGACTGCGGATATTTGTGCATTTATGACGTATGCAGATTTTTAAAATGCAAGAAGACGTAGAAATTAACACACTGTCCAATAGTATTTTTATTTTATAAAAGAAACTAGGAAAGAAAAGTAATTATTGAGACAAAATTAATGAAGAAACAGCTGTTTATAGTAATCACTAGATTGCAGATTTTATGCATTTATGGTAGAGATGAATAGCTGAAATAGAAAAATGGAAAGACGTACGAAAAATTACGCTATTTTCAAGTTATCAAAGTTATTAAAAGAAACAATATAATTTTATTTAATTTTTGTCAGGTTAGAATTGACTTTGATCATTTCTATCTTGCATAAAGACCCGCAGTCTAAAATCACGCGTCCGCGTGTCAAAGTTTGTATCAGAAAAAGCATTCGAACTGCAGTGAAATAACACGCTCGTGTCAGTTACAACATATGCGAGATGCCAAATGAAGAGAGTGCAAGAGTCTGTAGCCGGTTGACAGATATTTATTTGTCAGGTTCTTGGATCGCATTATTCCGTATTAGGCATAAAATCACGTATTTGGCTACTTTCCCCCATGCGAAATGCTTCATTTTTTCCGGCAGTAAAGATAAATTGTAGAAAGGAATTGTTCAAAGTACTCGTTTCGTAAACCGAATAACAATCCAATAAAATTAAAAATTGTAAAATATTCACGACGTTTGTGGATAAATGTGTGAGTGACACGCGTATGTACATAGCATGACTTCCATTCTATTCAAACTTGTATTTCTAACGTTTTCTACGTTCAAAATTAATTTTGTAAAAATAGTTAGATATCCACGAAGTATCGTTAATAATTGTATTAAAGACTAAGTTATATTAGCGACTGAATAATCTGAAAAATTTCGTATCAACATTAAAATTATACATATTTTACGCATGCAACACAAACCTAGTGTTACTATACTTGGCAGTGCTATATTTTTTCTTTCGTAATTCGCGAAGTTAAATAACATTGAATAATCGAACAGTAAAATTGTAATTCGCGCGTCAAAATTTATGAACCTGCACGATTTGAACTGTGCAACCGAACGCGAATGTAGTCAGTGATTGTGGAATGGTTTACATTACTTTCATACTACGACGAAAATAATAAGCAGACAAAATTAAAAAATAAACACTGAGAGACATTGTTGCAGGTAAGCGTTGGATAAAATCTTTAGAAAACATCTGAAAACGAAATTAGAATAGATAATAAAAAGTAGATTTCAAGATAGATATTTATAAAGAGAACTGGTAGTCTTGTCGAAACGTTTTCACATTTCAACATTTTTACGTAGAAAGTGAAATAAAAGTTATCATGTCGCGTTAATTAGTATAACTGTTCTCACGATCGCCATTTATGTTTTTATGCGATTATCCTTGTATGCTAATCAGCTGTGTCGCATTTAACGGTAGTTTTATTTTAATCGAACAAACCTCGGGTTAATTAACCTCTCGTTAACACGTACGAAGTTTAATGAAAGTAAAATTAAAAGAATTAAGTTTTCATTAAGGTGTACAGTAGTACGGGAGAGCTAAATTCAATCATGTTATCTGAACTGGATTACTTCCATTCGATTTTATGAACGGACCGATACTTTTTCCAGCTAACTTTAAAACTATTTACGATTTAATTAAGACAGCAATTATTACAGTAGCAATTACAGTATATATTGGTAATTATTGACATTATGAAGCGATAAAGGAAACCAATTGTTCCAAAGCAAACTGCTTTTCATTAAGGAATGTATGTAACACAAATCTAAATAACCAAATTTATATAACTAAAATTATTATAATTACACATGAAATAATTTTGTTTCATAGTTTTGGAATAGTTAAGTTTCCCAATTCTGTAATAATTTTATAATAATTGAATATTAATATCAAAAGTAAACTTTATAAGGAGTAATATTCCACGTTAGAGTAACAATATTAATCTGTTTCAATGTTATGATATAAACTGTTCTTAAAAGCGTAATGTTAGTATAAAAAGCTTTAAAATATTTCAAAATATTTAGAAATAATTAGATATAATCTATTTAAATAGATAATAAAAAACCAGATTTTTTAAAGTCTCGATGCTACTGTACCACCATAAATGCTTGACATACAGTCGGAGTAAAAAGTACTCGTGTACATTGAATTTTTTATTCTCGATAAATTATCGACATTTAGGGTTGCTATAATTTCGCAAAAAATAGAATGAACTCATTTTAAAGCTTGAGGCTCTTACTTTTGCCAGCCACTATTTATTTTCTTGTAACACGTGCTTGTATGATATAGCAGTTGGGAAACTGGGGGTGTAACCCTTCTCGAAAATATAATGAATTGAAACATCTGTAAATGCATTGACAAAATTTGTTTGCGATTGATTTCAACATAGACTTGAAGACCAAAGTCTCCCCTTCACAACAACCCCTTTGACGAAAAAAATCGTGTTTTAAGTTCCGAGGGTACGTTATGTGGGGGATGTTTCAATTTTTAAATCTGTGGATGATTCATACGTTTTCTCAATGTTTTTGGAGATGATTCAATTTGTAATATTTTCGAGTAAATCACAACGGATTGTAAAGACAGGGTTTTTAAACTTTGAAGCGAGTCCACATTTATGATCGTATGACACTTTTTTACAAAATTATACCATCTCTAAATAAAATAAAATGATAACAGTATTAAATATCGACAACTTGTTAAAAGTTAAAGATACGAATACTTTTCGTACTGGCTGTATTCCCGGATCATAATACATTAAATTCAGCCTTAGGGTAAAGAATGAAAAGCTACTAACATCCTCCACAAGAACTGCCAATTCTTCGATCGGATTCGGAGCCATGTCACCCGGAATCAGCAAGTCCTTATAATTATTCTCGGTAACTAGCTGTGGTTTCCTCTTTAAGAAGTACGTTAGCTTTCTCTTGGATTGCGTTATTTCTAGATAAGGTGTCAAGAGGCCAGCTGGTGTGACTTGCAATACAAGGATCATCTCCGTCGGTGTACCAAAAAACTTGCTAATGAGATCCTACGTAAATGGGGCCGTAAAAGGAACCTGATCAATTCTAGATCCGTTTGAACCGACATTTTTTGTGATTCTAACGCGGTGAGATAACAACCATAGCGTCCCTGTTATTCACGCGTTGCTCCTCAAAATTCAAAATGATTTTTTAGCCAAACGTTATCGAATACTATTTCATCAACGAAATATTTAATCTCGTGTATAAATTTTAAATTGATACAAGTAATTGTCTTCGTTCTGCAATTTCTCTCACAACTACTATGACAAATATTTCATTGTCGTTCGTGAAATTCTCGAAGAAAATTTAATATCTGATAACAAAATTTTAATAACGTGGCAATAGATTTTAATTTTGGTTTAAGAAGAATTACACGCATTCTGTTCGAAACCTTCAATTAGGGGGATTGTTTAAACAGTTTAATGAATTAAAAATGTCTCGATACTTTACGAAAAAGCTAAATTTTGTATTCATAATATATGTACAGTAGATAACATATGTTAAAAATTGTACCTAACTATAAGATGATCGAGAGAGGTTAATGTCGCAGATTTTTAGTATCTCCATTTTCACAATTACTGTTATTGAATTAACATCAGTTATTATGTAACAACTAATAACGACTAGCAACGACTAGTTTATTTTAATAAGTATATGTACATCCTACGTTTTCAATTCAAGTAAGAAATTGCAATTTGTTTTTAAATAATTGGATGTAGAAAATACTTGTAAAATATATAGGTACAACATTTTTATATTTTATGAAAAAGATTTAAAATTATCTATTGCTGTTTGAACTTTCAAGGTTAGTAAACGTAATCAACGTATGTGTGTAATAAAAGGCAAGATGCTATGGAGTATTAGATATAAAAAAATATTTTCTCGTTTTGTAATAATTTACTACAATTACATGAAACATGTTAAATACCTTAAAGTCTACGTTTGATAGCATTTTCAGCCATTTGTCAGCCTTCAATTTCCTTGACAGCGTAAGATAATTATAAATGTAGTCAAACCGATCATCTTCCTCCTTCTTTTCATCTTTATCAGCCATTTTTATATCATGTCCCTCCTTTATTAATATTTATTATTTCATTTAAATTCATTTGGGATTAAATCTATGTTGCATATATATTTATATATATGTTATATATACTTATATATAAAATATATTTACGGAAAAAAATGACGATACAATACGTAGGATCTCAGATACGTTCAGAGACATAATTGAGATGATATTTATCGAATGTATAGCACCTATGTATGTATAGTCATTCGATTCGTGACCGCTTTTTTTATCAAACTTAATTTTTATTATTGTAGAAATGTTTATGTGTGTTTATGATGTCTTCTTTCGAAACTATGTATGTTACAAAAAAATCTGATAATTAATTGATCTTACGAGCGCTACTTATATAATTACAACGTCCACATAATCCATACATATATGTCCCATTAAAAATACTCGTCGTTCCTTATATATTAAATATTTATTATTTTAATATCGATTATTACTATCCCACTCTTAATTGGCGTATTAATTTCGAAATACTGAATAGATAAAGAACAGTTTACAATTTCATAATATATAATCGACTACATTCACATCTTGTACACTACATTTATATTACATGCATTTTTCAAAATACAATCCTCAGTAATTTGTCAACATTTAAATAATTTTTTAAGATAGTTATGTATTTGCTTCGTTATTTGTAAGAATAGAAAATATTACTTAATTATTTCATTTAATTATTTATTGTGATATGAATGCTTTGAAATTGAGGACACGATAGGGATATCTTAACTCTATGAATAAATATTACTTGGTTATGGTAATAGACGACTATAAAGTCAAAAACATATCGTACAATATATTAATTAATAATTAATTTCAACTATTTCTTGTAATCTGGAAGTTTTTAATTTTATGCAAGCTCATAACTTGTTTATAATAAGTAACAGTTAGAAAATCGAAAAGATATCTCACAATGTATTAATTAACAATTTGTTATAGCTATGTATTGTAATATTTTATGATATAAAAATAAATTCTGCATACAATTTTTTGTCCTTCCTTGTTAACTTCACAAGTGACACAAATATATACCCATTGTTTACAAAAGTTAGTATCAATATTCTCCATTGTCGCTATGTATATTTTACGTTATAAATAGACTGAGAATCTTTATGCAAGTTCTCATTTTCATGAATTTGTTTTTTTTTTTAAATCTGAAAAAGAATAGATTTCTTACACTGCTATAAAATTAATTATGTTGAATATGGAGTAATAATCGAACTGATCTTGATTATATAATGTCACATAATGGTGCAGCATTTTTTTTATTTCTACACATTGATGCCGAATGCAATTGCCTGTATACGGCCCTCACACGTCGACGCGCCGGCACGCGGCATGGAAAGTGCACAGTTAATGCAGCTATTTGTATCCGGCACATGGCATGCAGCGTGCGACGTACACTGGATCAAAAAAAGTTTCCGAACACCTGACTAGAATGTTATAATGAATTTATTATGGTATTACTATATTAGGCTTCTCCTGCGATAGATTACCGTTTATAGCGTCACATAATAAGTTAAACAAACTTATACAGCGGTGGACATAATTATAAACTCATAATATATTGTTTAATCCCATCTACGTTATTACTGATATCTAGACGAAAACTTAACAAAATACTGTATTTGTATATTTTTATTTTCTATTACTTCTAATGTATAAATATACAAATATAATGTTTCGTTCAGGTCTTCCCAAATAAATAGAGTGATTCAATTAAAGGAGATCACCTACGGTGCTGTGAATAATTATAATCATAAAGTAATTTCCACATTTCTATTGATATTTAAACAGACACCAAACAAGCTATATTCGTATATTTCTATTATCTATTAATCGTAATATAGAAATATATAAAAATAATGCCTTATTAAGTTTTAGTTTTCATATGACAGAAAATATGGAAGTTACTTCGAGCCTATAGTTATTCGCACCGGTGTTTAATATAACTATTATTTTCTATACTATTCTATTCTAATTATCTAGTATATTCTGTACTATTCTTTTCTAATATAATTATTATATTCTATACAATTTTATAATATAGCTATTCTATAATAACTACTTATACATAACTGTTCGATGTTACGTTTACTAATATTTGATTCAATACTCAACAACGGTGTAAATAAATAATTAGAATGTGTTAGCGTATTCGAGATTTAAGCAGCCGAAAATTAAGTAATCAATTGACGCTAAAATACTTAACATAGCCAGCGTACTACCGATACTTTCTCTATACAACAAAGACCACTCAACCTGTCAACCATTCTCATTTGTAAGAGCATTTACGACTATACGCTAAAATGTACATCTGTACTTCCTTACAACTACGAACAGCAATGGAAGAAAAGGATCCGACAGCAAGACTAACGTTAAATTATGTAATAGCTCTTAGTATCCTTATCGGATGTGGATTGCCGTTTACGCAGTTAGAACGTAGAATGTTTTTGAAAATACAAGATGCGGCGGGATTAAACAAAAGCAAAAGCCTTGCCATATCTGGAGTTATAGATAACTTAACCCTTCGCACTCGAAGCCATTTTTACTGAAAATATGAAATCATTTTCCTGGTTGATATTATTTCTATTCTATTTAACGAAATAAACTTTTATGCGTATCAAATTGATTCTTGCGATTCATATCAATGGCTCCACTTTTAACAATTTTTTAAACTTACGCTTTGTTAGTATGAAAATTATTTTAAAAGGTGATTGAACAATTTTTGTGGTGCCTCAGAGTCACCATTCGAGTGCAAAGAGTTAAAACACTTTGCCACTTGACACAAAGTGCAAAACAATGAGTTAATCTAATATTAGATAAACAGTTAATTATATTTTACTCTTAGCTAGTATATACAATGTAAAAACATGGACAATTAAACTTTCATTACCATATAAAATAGAATAACAATGTTTGGCACATCCATAATCCCAGTGTACCAGTTAAAGATTGAAGATAATTTTACTACTGTTGCTTACTATAAGTAGACAACAAAATTATAATAAAAAAATTACCTGTACTGATTTAAATAAATTAGAAAAACTAAAACATTAATTCCAAATTCCTTATATTGTTTCACTGTTTTGCATTTAATCTACTCAGTTTTGTCATAAATGCATAAAATGTACTCTAAAATAGAACTGGTTTTCGACAATTGCAAGAAAGAGGAGTCAGATAGAAATACTTTTCTTTAACGACTTAAGCGAATTGAAAATACATAGATATCTTAAGTTCATCGTTTTAAATTTGAATTACTCATTTTTGTCATAATAATGCTTTGCAAGTAATCATTCTGTTACTTACATTAATATCGCAATAACACAAATATTAAGAATTAAGAAACGAATTGGAGAAACAGATGTTAAACATTATTTTGTTAATATTTATTCTTTTTCCGTGAACATAATTTTACGTGTCAGAAAAACTTGAGTATAATTAAATACTGTTCGGTCCACAGTATCAGAAGTTCTGGGCAATTGCCATATAAAATAATTTTCTAAGTAGCTAGGCGAGTGCTGAAAATAAATGACGATGTACGGTATAATGGATCTCGAAAGACCAGGAGCAACATCTACGGCGAAGGATTGATAAGAGTGCACACATTGATCTTCGAATGTTCTGAAAATGTAAAAATGGCGCCCGGGTAGAATTGAAGAGAAACAATATTTGCTAATATAGTCATAGAGATGGTTGTCAAATTCTTTTTGGGGATCACCACTTTTCGAAGCGTAGACATCACATCAATGACTAGGCAAACAGTCAAACGACGACGAAAGTATCGGGAATTTCTGCGCGGCTGTCCTTTATTACCATCAGAAGTAGTAGCAAACGGTCAAGGTGAATGGATTCGATCACGGCTTGATTGTGTAATTTATAAACACGCATTTATCGATAATTTAATTATCTTATGCCATATTATAGATACAGATGGACAGCTGTTGAGTAGACTTCCACAAAATACTTTTATAGCGAGGTAGAGGTAGATTCGAAAAAGTTATGTAATTTTTTATTTTTAGTTATGTACAACTATTTTGAGACACGTCCTCATATTATACTTTCTAATAAGAACAGATAAAAAAAAGTTTTTGAAAATGAGTCTTATTTAGATAAAATTTTAAAAATATATTAGGTCATTAAGTATGAAACGTATATTTTACTCTTTAATTTTAATATGCAATTCATGCATGTAATACCTAACAGTTATTGATTAATTAATGGCAATACCAAACAGAATTAATACTTTATTTCTAACAAAATTAGACGTTTGTTATTTCATGAAAACAATATACTTTTCAAATAAAGGACCACAATTTATTTCTCATCGTTTCGACCCTAACGTAACCCTACTTTTTGTCTCCTTTTTCAGATTGAAAATGCTCTTATTTTCTGGTTTTAGATGCTATAAAAAGATGCATCTTTTGAAATTATATGATTATAAATAAGCATCAATTTGGTTATGTAAAGTACAAAATAGCAAAGTGTGAAGAATTTTGGAATCATTTCTGTAATTACTTTTAAAAAATACATGGGAATTATGACAAAATTTATTAATTAATCTTACATTTGCGGTAAACTTTATTATACAAACTGATTAAAATTAACAAATTAATGAAATTGATCGTTGGAATAACTAAGTTTGATTGAAACTAATTTTCCAATCTGAATACTTTGATGTAAATAATGCGACGATGATTTTTTTTATGTGAATACTTTTACATATTTAATATTTTGTTTTTGATATTTGAGCAAGAATATTATTAATAACAGCGAATAGAAATATACGAATATAATTATTTTTGGTCGTCCTTTAAATATCAGTACAAGTGTAAAAGTTACTTTGAATCCATAACTATGTACACTAATGAATATGTTTTATTAACTTTCAAAAATTAAAATATGAAACTAGGTATGTTCAGATATTTTGACAATGAAGATAATTTATTCAAAGGTAGCGTTGAATAATCGATCAGAGAACAAAAGCTTTAGAAAGGGGCTTGTGAGCCAAAAAGATTGGGAAACTATGATTTATATGAAAGGTTCTTCAAGGCCATTGATGTTCTTATGTCAAGAACGTGAATATAATCAAGGTCGATGGACGTACGCAAGTGTGTAATCTATACTCTCCTCTTCAGTCAGTTTATCTCTCGAGATAAAAATAGAATCAACGTCTAAAATTTTTCTTCATATGTGCAGAGTCATTTTATTAGTTTATGTTATCATAAATGATCTGAGTTATACAACTCTTTCTCAAAGTAAATGTGAACTGTTTAAACGATTATTGAAGTGAACGACGAAGCATTATCGTGGTGCAACCCTCTCCAAAAGGGGGATGTAATATATCAAAATGTAAACATCGTCGTTAATATATATTAACGTATAAGTTTTCGCCACTTATCCAATTACTTTATGTATTAATAATATTAATAGATAAATTAATATTAAAAAGACATGTAAAATAATATATAAAGTTTCTATAAATTAACTTATCCGTAAATTACTTCAAAAATAAATTTGGTCGGTAAACAATATATAGGTTATTAAACAAGAACACTCTTTGTCTCTCATGATCACGAAAATATGATTTACGTCCATCTTTACTCTAATTTGGCCGTTCCGGACGAATATTTTTGCACAAATACCTCGCGACGCTATATTTTTAGAATACATTTTTGTTCACATAGCACGATAGCGTGTTTCTAGACGAATTTAATGAAGTACTATTTAAGTCATTTCCATCCACGGAAACTGGTAGAACACGCTCCTAACTGTCACGTCTGTCCTTTAAGTCTACTTAACCTTGTGTGCGACTGAAAAAAAAGCACACACAATATCTCCATAGCGTTCGATGTAATTCGTCGTGACGAAATGGCACCAAGAATGTTAGAAACTAAACGTGCACAATCTACCAAATGACTATAAAACGGTATTTGTAAGAATGACGACCACGCGGAGAGATTTTCCATAGAAGGAAGTTCTCAGTAATTCAATATAGTACGAACTGATAGGTACAAGTAAACAACAATTTATATTTTTGAATTATTTTTTAACTTTACTTCGAGATAGTTTTTCAACATTTAAAGGAAAAGAATTTCTTTAATAATTACAACAGTCACCCCATGTGTGCATACCTTACTGGTAATGTGTTAATGCTTTAATTTCATGATTAACTCTTGGGGAAGTTATTAAATAGTTTCCCTTAATTGTTAGCTTTATTAGAGGGGTAAAATGTAAATTTTCCGTACATATAAATTTGATAATATAAGAATTATTTTCACACAAGATATAGCAATTACTAAGGAGATATTCTAGCGTGAACTTTTGAAAAAATCAATTTTCTTTTCTGGCGTATTCTTGAAGGATATAGCTTTAAAAATTTATCCCTGAAAATTTATATGCGAACTCCTAATATTAACGAAATTATGGTTATTTGATAGATGCAATGACTTTATATTATTGTCGATATAATTGTTACCTCAAAGCTATGTTTTTCAGAACAGTGCCCTTGGTATCTCAAAAACTGCGAAAAGTATAATAATATCTTTGCAAAGGAATCCCTAATAAAGTTAACACTCCACGTGCTTCGCATTAGATTAATGACTCCTTGGAGTTTCGTCTCGAGTGCGAAAGGTTAATGCTTGTGTAGCGTTTCTAATGGTTGGTCAGCCTATTCGCGTTTTCGTCCACTGTGCGGACATTCTCCCGCAGCGTAACTGGACACGCAGCAACCAGAGAAGCTAGAATACGTTGGTTCGGCCGGTGGCAGTCGTGTTACCGGCGGTGGAAGATAAACGCGCGGCAATTTAGGGCGAAGATTCATCGGCAGAGGATGTCGAGGAAAACGAAGAAGAGCGAGGATGCGATGGTATTCGGCCAGAAGCGAGGCGGTAGTGGAAAGCGGCAGGTGTTCCGGGTTAATATTCGTAGCGAAGAGGATTGTTTTGCAACGCTAGCTCTCCGGGCACCTTACGTGCCCATGCCCGTCTCGTAATTAGTTTGACTTTCACCGTGAGGGCCACCTTACCGGGCACACTTTCGCTCGTCTTCATTTTACCTGTCTCTTCTGTTCACGTCGCTCGCTCTTTCGCTCTCTCGCTCGCCTGCCTTACCTGCCCGCCTCTGGAATTACGTTACGGAGAAAATGCTTGAATGCGTCCGGAAGAATTCAGGCCGATATCAAGGACGTCCTCTCGTAACCTTACCAGATTCGGAACGTCGCGCCGATGTCGTTGTCTTCGTCGTCGTCGTCGTTGTCTTTGTCGTTGTCGTCGTCGTCGTCGTCGTCGTCGTCGTCGTCGTCGTCGTCGTCGTCGTCGTCGTCGTTGCGGCCTTACCATGTTCCCGTCGATTCGGTGATCCTCGAGACGAGAGCCAACCGCCCTCGTGACTCAGGTAGTCAGGTACACCGACTCGAAACCATCGCGAGAATTTCTGACCGGCGCATCCGTGCCCGCTTACCCAACGAGCTTTGATGTAATCGAGATTTCTTGTAATCTCGGAACGATCTGTTGCGATACGTCCCTTGTCTTTCCTTTTCTTTCGTTCTAGTCTCTTTTCATGTATCGATGGAACCGACAGGACCGGTGGAACCGTGTCCACGCAAAGAACAGTGGTCCGAAGAGCGTCCCTTCTTCATCAAAATTATGAGGGACGCTTATCGGTGTTTTGTAACTGTTGTTTGTACACATTTATATGTGACTATAGGCAAAAGAAATACAAAACAGTGACTGCATAGAAAGAATTTCTGAACGTTGTTGCATTATTTTTCATTTATTCAAACTGTTGAAGGAAATAACACATTTTTATTTAACTCTGTTTTTCTACAATTTATGTAGTCAATTATTATTCTGCGTATAAATCCGAAATATAATTACTAGCAATATGCAGTATAACATGTGCAAATTTATGTGGTCAAGACGAATCTATTTTAACTCAACCGGTATCTATTGTTTATGAAAAGCAATTATATCATGTTGGAGGGAGTTAGATTTACACAGTGAAAATATATGAATTCGAGCAATCGTTCAACATTCCAGCGTAACTGCTGCCCCAGTCGTCGAAATACTATCGTCATTTATTTGTTTATACTGTTTTCACAGACCACCAGAAGCAGTAATTTTTATATTACTTCGTAAAAATCAAAAGTATGTATTTATTTTGATATTTTGCGATTTTTATCGTAATACAATGAATTTATATGATGTTTATTATAATAATTTCAAATATTTTAAATATTAGTAGTTAAAATAATTTAAATGTTTGTACATGCAAAAATTGTACTTAAAATTTATATGTTCCTCCTAGACATTTTTTAAACTTCCATATAAAAAAAGGTGAGATGTTTATGACACTTTATAGCCTTTCCAGTTCTTAAACTTTGAATTGTTTAAAATTGTATAGTATTTGTGTAGGGACTAAAACATACTTGAAACTAGATCAAATATTTCGAGTATACTTCAAGTAACATTACTACTATAAGAAGGCATTGTTAAAACTTGTTTTCTAATATTCTATAATTGGTGTGTGAAACGTTTAATTTCTAATTTTGTCTTCAGAACATCGTATGGAATCACAGAATCGTCCAAAACGAATAATCTTTCGGATTTGATGTCATTGAAGTATTACCGTTTTATAGCAAAAGAAATGTTTAAATATATATTGAACTTGACAAATAGATTTTTCAAATCCTGTTTATTGTGCCCAAAATTAATTCAGCGTTATCACAAAGTACAAAGTTATAGTACACTAGGTCACTGAATTCGTCTGAGTACTCTCTATAATATTTTTAAATAGAAAATGTGTATTAAAAAATCGAGAGCACCTCAATTTTCTATAAAAACGATTCTGTCGGAAATTTCTTGAAAATTTCTGAAATATTTTGTATTGAAATTGCGCTTTCGAAATATTTTTAATTGAGATTACGTTTCTGAAATATTTTAAATTTCTAGAATATTATAATATATTGGAATATCTTGTTAAAATGAAATGTTAATAGTGATGAACTTTTGTTGCGCCCATTTTGTTAAATTGAACAATCATGGAATGGATTAAAAAAAAAGTGGAATTTTTTTTTAATTATCATCTTTATTCGTAAATAAAAGCACAAAATCATTCCGTTTAGCATTTCCTAAATTATTTCGTACAGGAAAGTCACAATTTTTGTCAAAGACAAAATTTACCAGAAAGATCTTCCGAAAGATTGATTGAATGGTAGGTGCACTTAAAATTTACGTATCGTTTTCCGTAAATGTTTCAGCTTTCATATAAAACGAACTAAGTGTTGCATACTGCAGGGCATTTTTTAAGATAAATATTGCGGCATTTCTACATAGATTGGACAATGCTTAAGCACTAACTAAATACCGAAAACGCGTCTATCAATACATAAGGTTAATTAAAAATGTAATTTCTAGCTTCATTTAGAATTGATTTCAATTTAAAACTCCGCACTTTGACTTGCAACCCTTGCGGACTTTTCTAATATGCTTACGATCATTTATCCAGGAGCATTAGGTTTTCAATAGGCTTAAATAAAATTTTATTCTAAAATTTTAACGGATCAAAATTATTAAAAAGAAAAAATTATTTCTACTGAATCTCTGTTTCTTACAATTTTGAAAACTACTATTTTGCATAAAGATCAGTTTAGTTACCAACAAATATAAGGTATCCCATTTAAATTCTATCCAGTTAACTATATTTTTTTAAATAGAATTATATATTTTTTTATTAGACTACTTAGCTCGTCGTAGAAAATACGACGAACAAAAATATTATGACATTTATCGCGAGATTGGTATAGGAGATACTTAGAAAACCATTCAAAGTTCGATTGAAATACTTTTTAGCATCACCTACAATTTCGAATATATTTAACCGGATTGATTCAAACGGGTCACTATGTAGAAACATTTTCTTGAAATGTAAAATAAAATCCGATAAGCGGGTTTCCAGCCCACAGTGTTAACCCATCGTCGTTTCTCCTCCGCTTTCCTCTGGTTTTCGTTTGTTTCGCATTTAAATCCCGAAATTATGCCGGCGAATTTTACGCTTTGAATATCACGTACCGAACATGCTGATACCCCGGATTCGACGATTTTTCGGTCGCCATGATTTACCCTGAATTTTAATGGAGCGCTCGCGCTCGGATGCCGCATCGTTATTCCATCGGTGTGGCAAAGTTTAGCGGAATAACTAAATTATGTTCGACAGCCGAACAAATTGATTGAAATCGAGGATGTACGGTCGAAATTGTTGCGACACCGATAGTGACGTCAATGAGCCCCACTTTTTTTTTCGTATATCTTTGGGTGCTTTAATGAGTACATATTTGCTTAAAATGGCGTCGCGATTTTGTAATTGCAAGTGATACCATGCTCGTACGCGAGAAATTATAAGCAGAGTTATACAGTAGACATTCCCTTATTCGAACATTTATTTTTATAATGAATGATACATCCTATCGATACGTCTTGTTATCTAAACATTTTTTAGATAATAATTTTTATTAGACTATTGCCTAATAGTATTGCCTATACGACAATAGTACATATTTAAAATTTTGTATACTGTAAATTACAATAATTTTATTATATTACCTATATTTTTTTAAATAAATAATTTACTACGATAATGTTGTACAAACAAGAAAAAAGTTTTAATAAATGAAGAACAACGCCAAGCTTGATACATTGTATTTACGTGTACTTATTTATCAGTGAAGTATAACAAATATAATAAAAAATTGTTGACAATTAGACTGCGAATTTTATGCATTTATGAAAAAAATAATGCAAAACTATCTTCACATAAGAACAATTGAAGGATATTGTCAAATGATTTTTAATTTTGAAGGAATTAATAATTCATTTTCATTGTTTTATGTTCGTTAAAATCAACTTAGTTTTTTTCTACAAGGTAAAATATGTGAGAAAATCTATTCGAATATGAAAAATGCATCATTTTTGTCTCGTGACCCTGTTTCATTTTCCGTGTCCGGTTTTACCGTCGTATCAATTGTAAACACATTTTATTGTGGACAGTTCTGTAGTTATAAATAGCTTTATTTTCTCTCTGTGAAACTAGTCAATAAATCTGCATATTTCGGAATAAATCTGAATGTACGAAATCGAATTCACCAAATTCTTGAAATGGTTTCGGTAAAGTGACGCACTAAATTAATTTCATCGGAAGTTTCATAATAATATTCATGGCAACACTACAGTACGTCTGATATTATACCTGTCTATGCATGAAATATTGAGTATTATGAACAATAATATTTGTTCACAGGTTGTGAAAAAATCTAATTATGTAGATGCATGATAACTAGGTTGCGGATTAGATTCATTTATAATAACAATGATTAGATCAAATGCAAAATAGCAAAAGTGTTTAGACAACTTGAAAATTTTAACTTATTAAAATTATTAAGAAATAGGTCTATATTGTTTTTGCATTTTGTAATTAGTTATGATAATTTCTATTTCGCACTAAAATCCGCAATCTAATAATAATATACATTCATTACAATCACTTTTTCTATATATTACCTTTAATTTACTATATTTTGAAAATATTATCTAATAATAATATACATTTATTACAATTACTTTTTCTATGTACTACCTTTAATTTACTATATTTTGTATACATTATAATCGATTCTTATTAAATTAAAAATGTTGAAGACTTCGTGGTACAAAGAGTGTACGAAATATATTATCATCAATTTGTTGATTAATTTATAAATCATTATAATATACATTTATTTATTAATCATTAATATATATTTATATATCATTATAATAATATAATTTTGCAATTTGTCCGAGTGTAGTGTAATTTTTACAGTATAATTTATAATTACAATATAATCTAATACAATAGATTGTTTTCAATATTCTATCTTACGTTTTATATTATTAAAATAATAACTATGTCATTTTATGTTTAAGATTACCGAAATAAAATATTTAATTTCATGATTCGGCTTTAGATACCTAACTATTTTACTTTACGTTTCACATCATTATAGATTTTAATTATTGATATAAAATATTTTACTTGCTGAAATTTTATGTCCTACTCGAAATATTATTTTATTTATATTATGAAAAATCTATCATTTAAACTAGCACAGATTTCAAATATTTTCTATTTAAAATATTTTTCCTATTTTTTGTATAAATATTACGTAAAATAGCGAAACTGGCTCACTGCCACCCCGCGTGCACCGCACTAAGTTCTGGAATCCGACCATGATAAACAAAATTCAATTACCCGAGACTCGTCGCGATCTGTTAAACGACGAAATGTCACGAAGATCGTACACAGACTCCCCAAACAGACTCGTTTCGAGCCGATGAAATAAAAATGATACACAAAAATGAAACCTTTTTGTTTGCAGTTGCATACTAATTGCAAATGCTAGTCGTTCGGATGGCGCAACGTTTCCTAAGGACTAATCGCAAATTTCGCCTCTCCGTGATTCGTCTAAGGCAGACGAACGGGAAAAAAAGGAACAGCCGGGGATGCCGTTGATCGTAATAAGATCAGGGTTACGTAGTCCTGTGAACGAGGATCGACCGATCGATGATTGAACAGGCGAAGAAAGAAGATCGAGGATGCTCCTTTTCCCCTCTTCGGGCCCGTATAAAAGTCCGAATGTGTCGATCCGGCCAACACAACGGTGAAAGATCGCCAGTGAAAGACGTTCCTCTTCGCGACGTCCACGTTTCGGCCTCGTATACCCTCGTAGTCGCCCGCGAAATTCAACGAGCGAGCATGTTGCTCTATCTGGTGAGTTCTTCCGCTCCAACATTGTGGCCCCGCACGAAAATTCGGTGGATCCTATTGTCTACGAGAACGAAATTTCACGATCGCGCGGTCGTGATCGGGCGTCGATTCGAAACCGTAGGGATCGTTTTGTTTGATTAGAAGTGAACTTTTCGGCCGTTCGGGATCGCGCGCGCGTTTTGTAAATTAACGCTGAACCTGCCGAGCACGGAAAGTGATTAACGTAACAATGACATCTATTCAATCGCTTCACAAGGCGTCGTCTTCGTAACAATTTGAAAATAAGCCAGGTTCAGTGCGAAACGAACATAGTCCGTCAGTGTACTTTGTAAAGGACACACGGAATTTCGCGGCACGACGTTCAACAATTTGAAACATTCTTCGACTTTTGTTGTTGTTCTGATATCGTGTAAAACAAAGACTATTAAGTTTAGTTTCGGCTGCTATTGTTATAATTAGAACGAACATTGTTCGCATTGTTTTCTAGGAATAGAACATAGCAATAACTTTATAGGACCTTTAATCATTTTAATAGATATAATAATAGTGAGTGCTTCGACGTTTTAAAATGCTCACTATTTTTACATTATTTTAAATTACAACTACTGGATTTGATCATGAACGTAGAAAGATACACAATCAATAGTTATAACTGAACAATGGTTGTTCGAAATCGCAACGCGTACCACATTTTCGTGCGTGCATGTACACTCTGTGACACTTTCGGGGACAAATGAATTAAGTGATCCGTGTCGATTCGTTCGCAGGTTATAATTATACCGTGAATATTTATGCATTTAAGACAAAAATTAATTGACGAAGTATAAAACAGTGAAAGAATTTGACGATTTTAAGAATGCCGGTATATCGGCTTATTAAAAGAAGTATATTATTATCAACGTTAAATAAGTTTATTTTTATATTTTTACTATTAGTATATATTAATTAGAAGAAAATTTTTTACCGATTGTTATCTTGTTTTGTATAAACATTCATAGTTTAATTCTAATAGATCGAATTTATAACCGCCTCTAGTGACTTTCTTAACAACGGTACATTGATAATAGACAAAAACAACACATCCACGTAATTTTTTAATAACAATGCTTTCTTCTTTTTTTAATTTATCTTTTCCGCGAGTCTTGTAACCATTAATCACATTTCGAAATGTTGCTTTTCGATTCTGCTATGATGACACGTTGTCGAGGAACTTTTTCGCCGTGATATACGTACGCAATGCAATGTGAATTACAGTGAAAGTACTTGCTCAAAATTCGGTTTCGCAACGTGTAATCGAACGTGTAATATCTTTCATCGAGTCCCACGATCCCCGGCAACTCCATTTTTCAATACTTCCACTGCAGCATCGATGGCGACCGGTTCTCACAACTTCGGACCTTTCTGACCGCCCCACGAATTTCACAATTTCACTCAGAAATTGATCGTCCCCTTCTCGGTGTTTCGAAATATCGATTCCGTAATCGAAACCTTTGTTCTCAAAAAAATTTTCATTTATTATTTCACAGAGATTCGCGATTTTTAAACGAGTACGGCGTATACTTAAATCATTTCTCACGCGTCTGTATGTATATGTCACCGTGTATACGGCAATTCGTTCAAATCTATCCAGTCGAACGTCTTCTAACCCGTCGCTGATCACTATTTTTATTTGCACGGAATCAGATATTTTTATACTTAAATTTATATACATTTTATATTTATATATTTACAAAGATTTAATGCAAACTCAAAATTTGGTGTGCTGTTATTAAATCCGAATTTTTAGTTGTTCGATGTTGAACCTACAATGTCGAAATTCTGCGAGCATCGATTAGATTATTTATAGGTTTTTCAATAACACGGTAGCTAGAAAACAATCTCTAAATCATCGCGTCGCGTTATAGAGGCAGAACAAGCGCCAGAGAAACTGAAATATCCTTATTTCGGAATGAAAAGTTAATTTTCCTTTTAAACAAAGCGCGCGAACACGGTGCGCGGTTCAGGCGGCCGAAAGAAATCGAGTTGAAAGAATTCTTATTTATGATAATGTGTGATAATGTTTACTGTGCGAGTTCATTTTACGCTCTGAATCGCCGGCGAATTAGCAAAGCGATTCGCTCAAAGAAATTCACTCCGGGGAACCGTGTCAAGCGGAATGCGTCTTCAAATGATAGTTCGGTTCCATTTCACCGCACTCCTTCGTACTTTGAATCGCGTTAGAAAAAAAAAATGATAAATGACCTTACGAATTAGCTAAATTTAGTCATCGAGAGAAAACGTTTACTTATCCGCCGGCGTTGTAGAATCGTTTCGCACGCGGTTCTGCCATTCTTTTTGATTCAGTGATTTCTTGTTGGCTATATTTGTATTAGTACTCTCTTGGCACGACTTGAATAAACAAAGAAAAGGGATTCAAACATTTTACGGATAAGTGAGATTATTATTACATAATTCTCCAGTTTCTCATAAATTTTTAAATAGTGAAAATGTTCGAACGTTCATAAGATATTGAGAGAGTAAACTTGATAATGCCATAATCTCTAGTATTCCAAATGATTCTTTGTATACGATATTAATATATAGTAAAAAAGTATGAATTTATTTATTTAGAATATTATTATATTAATTATTATATTTAGGAAGTTATTTTAACTCGTGAAGTAATAAATAAATTGATCTAACATTAGTAAATGAATATCGTTTCATAATTGAACATAAAAATTGTCGGATAAATAAGTGACAAAAGCAAAAAATTGCAAGGTAGTATATTCGAGTACAATTAAAATAACTTAATTGCTTCTTTTCCGTCAATGGGAGATTATTCTAATTTTCATTAGAAATTATACATTCATTATATTTTACTGCCAGCATGGTTAACCTTTTATTATTTTAGTAAAAAATTGTCAAGAAATAATGAAGTGAAATTATTATACTACTGTCTATACAATATAGTCTATACAGCGTTGCCACAATATTAATGGTGTACTAAATATTTGAAGCATAAAATCAATCGATTAAAATCCAATTAAAAAATTGAGTGGAAGGATACCGATTTGTACATATGTTTCCATACGAATTTATTAACCCGAAAAAGATTTTTTAGTGCTTCGCCGCGCATGAGAATAAGCATGATGTATTACGCAAACAAAAAATGGTGATTTAGAAACAACAGTAGCGATTTATATTTCCTTCTATTCTTATTATTAATATTTTTTTATTACTAATAATTTTTAATCAATACATCACACATATCAAATATATTAATTATAAGAATATAACAATATACCAATACTTCAATACTTCAATATATCAATATATAATATTCGAATGGATAAATAATATATAAAGTGAGTAAACTTTCATCTCTCGCAATTAACTTATCTAGTTCTTTATTTTCTGTAATATGTTGTCCCTAAATGTTGAGTTATTATAATAATAACACTCTTCGACTGCCAGTTCGTTGTTCTATTTGCATTATTTTAATGCGGTAAGCGATCAACTTTCTAAATGAACAAATCATTTTTGTGTGTAACGATGCACTAAAACAATCTAGATTGCTTTAATGTGTTATTTCCACGCATAATGCTATTTCGATGAAACTGAGTGCACAAACAATTTTTTATCTGTTGTTACAAATATGATTCTCTTTAAAAAACCATCATCCTAATCAGATGAATTTATAGAAAGCTAGAACTTATTAATTCATCTATATGTGTATGTGTATATACAAGCATGTAAACTTTTCTCGTAGTCACAGTTACTTTTTAAATAGTTAAATCGCTCCAAATCACAAACGTTATCTCTATAAACATGAAATTATTCGCAGCTGTTTCTCTTCGATTGAAAAACCCCGTCATCATTTAAATTACGCGCTATACAAAAATTTTAAATGCAACTGAATACATCATTATTATTACGTAACATAATATAAATTAATTTTCTTTCATAACTTTGAAAGGTTAAATTGAAGAACCGAATAATTTAATGAATAATTATTACTTGATAATAATTAATAATTATTACTCTTAATATATTAAGAATAACTTTTATAATAAATTTTAAAAGTTTATAATTCTGTAGATTGTATAAAGTAAAAGAAGATAAATACGCCAATATATTCTGTGAAATTACTATACTGCGACCAAATATAACGGAGCAATAAACTTATAAAAGTAATTTCTGTTAAATATACTTTTCGAAACTGTGTAGAACTTTCCAGACGAGCCAACACCTAGAACCCTAACGGTTAAGATCGCATTTTGCATTTCACCTTTCACAAAAATGAAAGGAAGTTCACAAGTACTCGTATTACACATCTGAACAGATTAATTACCATAAAGTTCTGTTTAAACGTAACTCGCACTAAACTTTTGAGCGCTAAAAGTTAACGACCCGTATTTCTTCATTAAAATATCATAAGAGAGTTCATTTTGATTACATCGTGTCTCTAAAGTTTAATTTCCAGTAAAAACAGTTTCTTTATGATTTCGGTGTTATAAAATGAAAAAATTGTGAAACTGATCATATTAGTCTATACGATTGTTTTAGTGTTGAACTATTCCAACATGTACGGTTACAGTGCTGTTAGTATAACAAGTATTAGTATTCTTACGCGACAGTGTAGTACTATAAAATACGGTAATCACAAACCACTGGCAGTCAATATTTAATTAAATACTGAATGTTTACACATTTATATATTTATACTGAATATTTATAAATATTCAATACTTATTTTGAAATCATATTTGTATCTTTGAAGACGACACACCTTTTATTTTAATTAATTTATTTAATACTAAGCTAAAGATTAAACGCTACAATGCGTACTTGGATTAAGAAATTTACTATCATTTTTTCCAAAAGAGTCTTTATAATTTCTGTAAATTGTAATGTACAAAACGTAGGACCGACTTAAATGAAACAATTCAGTGAACAAGTCTCACTGAAAATACGGTTGTAATTTCGGCAATTATAAAATCAGACCAGTAAAACCGTTTCTGTTAACGAACCTGCTATCAAGGAAAGGATCAATCCGCAATACTGATGCTTGACCGAAGAAATTGAGCCACCATTATTTCTCAGTGAAAGTGTCGCCATAATTCTTGATAATCGTAAAATCGAAGAAGCGAGACCGGTCTAATTTCGAGCAACGCGGACACATCCTCGGAAAAGGATCCAATCAATTTGTTACAGCACCATTAAACGGTAATATTGCTCGCTTTTACGCGGAAAAGGTGTTTCGTGGAAGCCGTTCGCGCGAACATAATTTATTGTCCCAGTGGCGCGGCGGCGTGTGGTCGCACGAAAGTACCGAAATAGTTTTCCCGAAGAAAGTTAATCGCGTATTCCGTGTAGGTAGTAAGGCGGTGCGCGTCCTCACGTAGCTTCGCGTAGATATGTACCAGAAAACGCAACGAGGGTACGCTCCCGTTCGTTTCGCAACCGATTTTCTACCATGTTAAATTGTGATGGTTTACGTAACCGGTCTTCTCCTAATACGCAACGGGATTGAACGGAACCGCGGCAAACGCTAGCCGCTACCGATCTTGATGGCTCTTTAACTGGTTTACGCATCTTCGAGAAAATTTCACTGTTCGCCGTGGCCGGTGCTCAACGACCGTTTCATTATCCGTCCAGATGCGCCGATTACTCCTTGCCTAGCGCTTCCTGTGTAGAAAAAAGAGCCGCTCGGACACGATGGCTACGTTAAACGTAACAATTTGCTTCTACGGTCTACTCTCTCACACCTGCGTTCTCATTTGTTAGGATCGGACGAGCGAAATTTTACGGACAAGAGACAACGACCGACGAATAAAATTTTATTCGACGCTATCGAATGAATATCCGATCGAATAGACGTTTATCTAGATAAAAATTTAACTGAATAATAGTTCAGTTGAATAGGGGTTTATTCGCATAAGAATTCATTCGCACAGAAGTTCATTCGGATCAGAATTTATTCGTACAGGAATCTATATTGAAAATAATTAATTCGAATAAAAACGATAGAATAGAAAGTGTTTTTTCATCGCTTGTCGATTTATTGCTTGCGTATTACTTTCAACAATTAACTGATAAAATTGGATAAAAATCTCTATTCGCATAATTTATTCTCACGACGGTTATAAACTAGCACTTTTCAACATTGAACCAACTATTATTTCAGATAGTAAGCAGCAATAGGTTAACTTATATTGTAATTATGCTAATCTTGCAAATATATAAGCTGCTAATTTTGCAACGATATTCTTGCAATTCGTACTATTACAAAACAATTTAATTCGTGGAAAACGATTTCAATCGTTGAAGTCTCTGCTGCAATCACTTTCTACATTTCGCAGTCTACAAAATTAATTAACGATATCCATTAATTTCGTGGCAGATATTCAACACTGCATGTCGATATAACGTTTTAATTAATCGTACGATTTATCGATATATTGAAGGATCGTGTATCCTTTCGAAGGATACATTTTCCTCAGAAGAATATATATTTTTGTTTCGTACGTTTTCACCTGTAAAAGCACAGCGAACGATCGATATTGTTGTTGATGAACGCGAAGAATAAAACGACATGTAGCGAAATATGAAGCGGGCAAACAAAGTCATTAATTGAAATCCGCTGTATAACGTGCAGGTCGTTGATTAAGCATGTTATTCAATAAATTTCGTAAGCAAATTAAAAATTAAGGATCAACTAACCAGAAACAATGCAATAGAACGAGTTGTTCAACATAGAAGGAAAAAATAGAGCGGGCAGTCTCGAAAGGAGAAAGCTAGAACCCGAAAGTAAAAGTAAAAGATGCCGGCTATTTTTCCAGATGTACCCGCTGGAAATAATTAGCGCGATAGCTTAATTACACTATGTAGTTCTGTACATAATGATCTCATTCTCCTTTTGTTCTGTTTCAAAATGTGAATTCCGTTTCGATGAGGCGCTTCGGTGAAACACGATCGAATTGTTAGAAAAAAAGTATGTTGTTCCGCGTACTAGCGTTACTTAACCATTGTCTAACGAATCAAACAATTTCAAATAATAGTTATTCACTGATTATGGAAAGGTATCATTGTCATTATATAAATGATTTTACGTACTTCTGACAAAAATTTAGTCGGTTAAAAACAAAAAACACTATAGCTGTCCGATGAATTTAACGATATTGTTACATTATTATTAATTAATTATTAATGTTATTAAGATGTAAAATAAATACCTACGTAGATTCTGTATCTTGAAACTCGTTCACGTTATTCTTGTTTGGCATAAAAATGCGTGATCTAGTTATTTCACGCTCTAAACATCGTATTTACTTACTATTCATCAAACTTTTTCTCGATTCAGGACTAACAAGATTTTTAATATGACAAATACTGAATAAAGATTAATTTCTTACGTGTTTTTCACGCAGACTGAATTTTTCATCGATGCGAAGATTATACGTTACGTCAATAACCACGAAACTAATAGCTCTGCTTGATTAATTTTAATGGTCAATTAGACCTAATTGACCATTAAAGATGACACATTGAATTGAAAAATTAAGTTCCATTATATGAGCTCTATCAAAAAGAGAGCAGATGTTGTATATAATACCTGATGAATATTCTGGTGAACTGTAAAATACGTTTTTTAAAAACTGTGACAAAGAAAAATTAGTATGTTTCGATTCGCAGACGACTATATTCGAATCTACAGTACATAATATGTTATCTTGTTTTATATAAATTATTGCTGTGTCACGGTTAATAAATATTTCTTCTTGTCATTAACAAATAGCAAAAGACATATATACATTGTTAAGGGCTGTGTTCACTGAATGATATTTGCAAACTGTCACTAACATATAATAATCTTGCTAATTTATTCTCAGCTATTTTTAAACAAATATTTCAACAAATTGTATATTGTATAAGAATTAACATATAACAATATATAATTACATTTTCTCTCAAATTTAACTTATTAATAATCTTACTAATTTATCTTGGCCTATTTCTGAAAAAAATGTTTCACTGGATTGTATGTTGTATAAAAATTAACGTATAGTAATGTATAGTTACAAGTTGTCTAATAATTAACTTATTAAAAATGTTTTACGAATTCCAATATTAACGCTCAACAATTCTCCAAATGAAGATTACTCGCGTTTTAATAATTTGTTGCCCGTCAATACGATCAACAGGAACTGCATACTTCGAAGAGACAGTCCCGTTTGCCAAATTGCTGCTCGCATTTATCACTTTTTTGACATATGAAAGTACTGTTCGCAAAGTCACGGAGTAAATCTGAGTCGATGATCGCATGCCACCAATTTCTCGTGTCGAAGGACACGTTACACCACGAAGAATCCGCTTTCCCAATTTTTTTTACTGCACGAATTACCTTCGGGTGGCTGCGGGCAACAAGTGCCCGATCTCTATCGAAATCGACTGGTTTTTCTTACCGTTCCTCTTGCAAATTAATTAACCCTTCACGCTCCGATTTCTTTCACATCGATGTAAAAACAGAACTATACCTCGACCTATACTACAATCACTAATATATAACAACGAATTCGCAAATTCTTTAAAAGATTGAATTTACCGTAGTGCGTAAAGTGAAAGTTGATGTTAAAAATAAAATACGATTGGAAAGCATAATAAATTAATGCGGAACTTCGAAAAGTATATCGAGCTATATATAAGGTTGATTCTTGTTCTACCGATGGTAATATTTATTTACGAGACATATGTTGCTAGCTGTTACTATTCTTTAAATAACTATTTATATTATGCAGCTTAAAAAAGTCAACATCCAAAATTTGTTTACAAATTACTTGTGAAATATCTCTACGAAACAGCTGCAGTTAACAAACCGGTTAAAAGAACCTAAGATCAAAAAGATAACTCCATTTCATAGCGTGGTCTACATGTCGAAATAAGATGTCTGAAAGTCGTAACAGCCGTTCAAATCACACTTATCTTGCAAATCTGGAGCACTATAATTATGGTAGATACAGCTATTATGACGCCAGCTGTTTTCTTTCGAAAAAACAGAGCAATATATTTATTTGCACTGCTATCTGATTTTCGAAAGAAGATGCTCAGAGTCGTGACTGTCCACCCTACTTATCAATCTTTAAAAAGGTAGTCTAGGTGTGTATATTTTTAACTCATTCAGAGATCATAGTGTAGACATGTAAATTACCAATTCATTTGAAAAATGGATGATAATGTAAACATGTATATTGTCTTAATTTATTTTCAATACAGATAATAGTACAGATATACGTATAAATTACTGTTTGAATAATTAGACTTATTTCAACGATGTCAAATAAATCTTTTCGACAATTCTGTGGTTATTGTGAAATATTATACAATGTTTATTCCGAGAATAGTCAGATTATCGACCTCGACATCTTTATATGTGGAACAGAGATACTTATTTTCGGTCGACGCTTTCATAAATTGCATGAATGGTGCAGCAGATTTGCAATCGAAACAAGGATATCGAAATTTCACTCGGTCTCGAATCGTGGAAGGTTATCGGTGAAAACGTTGTCCGAGAGAATACGATTAAAGAGAAATTATGTTAAAAGTGTTAATTACGCGCTGGGACAAAAACGTTAAACACCAGTAACGGATAAACTTTCTTTTATTTTGCCACCTTAATTGTTCGATAATCTAGATTTTCATATAAATGTCCCATATGATTTTGCATCACTCAAGCGTATCAAATTACACTTCTCAATTGATTAGTATTATTAATATGCGTATTTAATAAAATGAAAAATACAAAGATGGCAATATTATTATTCTATACCTAGTCATCTTTGAATTTGATTTTATTAAATTCGCGATGCCCTATTTAACTCTTAATTTATTAATTACGTGCCTAGAAACGTCTTCAAAATATATTGGCTAATCGAAAATCGATATATTTCAAGTTGAAAAATATTTTTTAGTATTCCTGGCAATACTGTACCATCAAACCTGTATTTAAGTATTCTGCTGACGCAGTTCTGAGTTTGTTTAATAATTAATCTTAAAGAACCGATACTTCTGATAAGATCGATTCCATGTGTGAGACATGCCATTTTAGCGTTTTTAACAGACGCCACGCTATATTTAACATTGAGAAAAGATTTTCACTTGCAGGTACTCGTTATTACTCGTTATTTTTCCTTGTCGCTAAAAGTACAGTGGAGTTGTTAGAGGATACTCTCCTTAGATTCATATGGGAATGAATAATTTGAACATAGCCATTGTTGTTTTCACTTACACCAAATGAAGAAATCATAGTATATTAATCTGCTATACATGATCTGAGTTAAAGTATTTCGAATATGGACGCTAACGATGTTCTTTTCGCATTAATTTTCAGACGACGCTACTGTTAGTAGCTACCACAGTGTACTCGAAACCCGCTCCGGAACCACCGAGTTCCTACTTCCCCCCACCAAGCGGTGGCGGCCCAAGCGGACCCGGCAGTTATGGGCCACCTTCGCTTCCGGATCGCTACGGACCTCCTCAGCAACCGCCCGTCGTTCACAAGCACGTCTACGTCCACGTGCCGCCACCGGAAGCACCGGAATACAAACCACCGAAATACATACCGCCCGCGTCACCACCACAGAAACATTACAAGATCGTGTTCATAAAGGCGCCAACGCCACCAACGCCAACGGCTCCGGCTTTGCCACCGCTCCCGCCCCAAGACGAAGAAAAGACCTTGATCTACGTGCTGGTGAAGAAACCAGAAGAAGCACCGGAAGTCGTGCTGCCCACACAGGCGCCCACGCAACCGAGCAAACCCGAAGTCTACTTCATCAGATACAAGACACAGGTAAGGATATTGTTTCGTGCTTTTCGACCAATTACGGGGAGAATTTCTTTTTCTTTTGCATGTTATCTTTAATGTTACATATCTTTCTTACGAAATGCTTACTATTTCCAAATGAATTTCTAAAAGATGGTATAAGTATTAAAAAATTGCAGATTTTGAAAATCGGTCATCGTCTATGGCGAACACTTATTGTATTTATATGTATTTCGTTAAACGTAATAACAGATAGCAGATAATAATAGATATTTGTGAAAGTAAGGGTAATTATTATTAAATTTTTAATTCTATAGATCTTTATAAATTTTAATTTAAAAATTTATTTTAAAAATTAATTTTAATTTTAAATTTTTTAATTTTTCAAGGGTGCTAAAATTTCTAATTTTAGTTATTTGATTTCTTTTACTGTTAATTTCATTTTGTAATACATACTTAGAAATTACATTGAGAATTTTAATAGCAGAGTAAGGTTATACGAAGGGGATTATTATGAACAAGATCATAATTTATAAAAAATAATAAGATGTTAAAACGTGTTCGTAATAGAGAAATTATATTATTCTGGCATATTCAAATGAAAATAGAAGGAGATAATCAATGTCTTGTTCCACTGTTTTACAGAAGGAGCAACAGAGCGCGGAATACGGACCTCCCCCACAATCGCCACCGTCGGACAATTATGGCGCTCCTCCATCGAGCTCCGGTGGTCCTTACTAAATAGCTTTACTTCCCATAAACTCGTTTCCTACGAACGAAATACTCAGAACATATGAATCTCAAACTACAGGGACTTTGTTCTAAATAGTTGCTCATCGATTACGAGATCTCGTAAACGTTGCGGCAACAGGTAATAAAAGTGTTACCGGTATTAATCATTATAGGTTCCCTGAATAGATTTAGATGTCGATACCATTTAGCCTTGTACATTTCTAGCTACTTGCTCGCAACACCCTAAGACACAGATTTGTTATGTGCGCAAAATTTTCTGAGAAACCAACGAGGTAATCGAATGCCGGAAGTAAAAACATATTCAACCACAAATTTTGTATCCGTTCGTCGTCTGTGTTTTTGAAAATGAACGTCCCTTGATATCTGTTAGGAAGCTTTCTAGATGATGTTCGCGAATTTCCGATCGATGTAAATGATTGTAACCTGTGTATGTGTATTTTAATAAATATATTTGTACTTTTTTAGAAACCCTTTGTGTCCGTTCATTTCATGTTAAATCACTGTCTTAGTTTTGGAGGATTTAAGAAACTCGTAACACATACGAGTCTCAAGCTTTGTTTTCAAAAAGCTCGTTATTTTTGGCGTTCCTAAAAGTTTTGCGGGATCAAGGAAGACCTCCTATGATTTACGGAATGTACAATAATACAAGAAAATTTAGTTCGTGTTGAAACAATTTTATTAAAAACAAAAATATAGGATCCCGGGGGTAAACACTTGCGGGGATGATACAGTTTCTTCGAAAATAAATTTGTCTATGAATTAATGTAACATTTAAGCGTACGTCTAAATGTTTCGCTTACATACACAGCAGTGATTGTTTATCAAAGTTAATAGTATAATTTTGTAATGAAAACGAATATCTTCCTCGAAAGAAAAGTATATTACATTTTTTAAAAGCCAATAAAACAGGATCACTCTTGGTTAAGTAATTTATACGTTATTATTATCGAAAATATATATTATTTTGAAATTGAAATGCGAATAGTAAACCTACATTACAGATTCGACATTTTATGTCTGATCGTCTAATTTTCTATATTTATCAAAAATATTTAGAAGAGCATGTACTCCCGGAACTATGTCTAAAAATAATCCTGAGTACACTTTTCTTCATGCACGTTTCTTCACAAAAATGTATCTGCAACACCTACTATGAACAATGAAATTTTCTTAACAGTTCTATAAGTATTAAAAATAATGTTATACTTTTTAATCGGTCATATTGAAAGTTTAAATAACGCGTTGAGTGTCGATGATCAAACACTAAAATTTCCACGAAATAATTTGATGAATGAAACTGAAACTACAAATTTAATTTATTATGACAATCGTCCTACTAAAATTCAATTTGTTCATATACGTTACAATAAAAATGGATTGTGAAAACTAGTCAAAAATTAATGTCAATCATATGTGGCCGACGGAGCACTCAACGTGTTAAATTCAATGACGATAACGTTCGATATATGATATTCCGTATTAAGAGTGATTATTGGCATTATATAAAATCTAAACACGTAAATTACTTTGTACGTAACCAAGCATGTTTATCAGTCATGGTCATTAACATGTGATTTATTGTTATTGAACTTTGGTACAAATACTTTCAAGTTGCGCAGACTAGCATATAATAAAATGTATTGTCAGTCATCCACTGTTTACAGGGTCTCACAAAAAGTCTACTTCAGACATGTATATCTATAGCCAAAATATTTGAATATATGCAATAAGTGATAAACATGCTTTATTGATGACCATAAGGGTCAATTATTGATTCTAATTTTTTCATCCATTAATTTAAAGTAACACTTACTGTTATATCACAAATATCCCTTAGGAATGAAACACTACACCAAATAGCAAGATATATCATTTCAGATGCAAATACTCCTTTAAACAATTCCATCGCAAACTACACAAATTTTTGAAAATATTTAATGTTAATACGATGCATTAAAGGAGTGCTTGAATCCTTAAATTGGAATTCTACAGAAAGAACATGAGCCGCAAATAATTACTACAATAAAATAAATACTACATATCTGATTAAAGCAGGCAAGACAAATGTTGAATTAAAATAATACCTAATTAGAATTGTAATTACACGTACTATTACATTCATCAATTAAGCATCCGTAACATTAAACCTTTGCCTTATGATTTCTTCTGCAACTGAGTTCATTCGAGCTGCTTTATCCTTAATAGTTCATTAGAAGAAAGAGAAATATTGGCATCGGAAAAATAGTGTTCCATTTATATTATAACAATTGAATGACATTCATATTTCTTCAAATCTTTTTGGAATATTCGTCATAAATTTTGCACAACATTATAAAACAAAAGCTTAAATACTCTACAGATAAAGTCTTAGTCCCAAATTAAATAAGATAAAATAAAGAATAACGCCAGAGTCGTTTATACAGGGTAAACCTTTTAACCAACACGCATTTGCTTATCTTTAGTTTCCAATAATACAAACCTCTGGTGCGAGTAAAATTATACATTTGAATGGAACAAGAATTAAAACTGGAAACAACTTGGGTAGATTTATTTATAAAGACGTGTTCTTTTAAAAACTTCACCCCGTACTTTCTCAATGAATTTTTCTATAACAAAAGAAATAATGTTCCCCTGAAATGTAACAGAACAAGTTTAACAACATTGAATAAGCATCTTTTTTGTACATGTAATAAGGTGTTTTATACTTTTCACAAAATGCAACTATACACAGTTACACTGTGCCACACTTTGTAATGTGGTTATACCAACAGTAACGACTTTAAAATCAATATGACCCATAAAAGAAAATACATATTTAAAATCTTTTCGAAATAAACTTTGTACAAAGTTTCATTAAAATCAGTTAAAAATTCGCTGGTATAAATTCTTAAAATATTTGAATATATATTCCGCGTAAAAACACGGCGTATAAAAATTTTTAGACATAAAAAATTCGCTCTTTTTACTTCTGCAACAAGATTTCTTTAAGCACCAAAAAATATATCACATATAGTTTTCTTAAAAACTGCTTTATGATAAAGAGATTAATTTTTTTCTCATTCTATTTGCCTGGGACGTTTCTTCAGGAGAGCCTTCTTAAGTGGTATAGATAGTAACGGGTAAGACAAGTAGATTATGTGACCACAATAATAAATGGAAGAATAAACTTGATTGTAACGAGAAAATGATAAAAGATGGAAACAGGTGACGCTGTAGCCCATAAAAATGAACGTGTAGACGAACGTGAATATTGAGAACAGAATTCGAATCTCGGGATGATTTTTCAGTAAACTTTGTAATTTCTCTTGCTTCTCGAATATTGAAGTCAACTGAAACATGAAAGAAGATTCTATTAATTAGTTGTTTAAATAAGTTGTTCACGATTATGAAGACATAAAATAACATTATTAATAGCGATCTCATTTAAAACTAATTGAATTTAAACATGTTCTGCTATTATTTACATATCCTTTTTGCAAAGATTTGAGTTTGGCAGAACACGAAATATGATTTATCGTTTTCTTTCAAAAAATTTCTCTTTATCCAGTCTTTTAAAGATTTTAGTGATTTAACGAGTGAAAATATTGTGAAGACAGAAAAAAATACTTTATAATATACATCTAATACATATGCAAAATAGATTAATTATTTGGAAGGTGTAGTATCTGTATTAAAATTAATTCAACCACGTAGATAATCAAAAGCTAAGATTATGAGCAGGACGGCTCACAATTTCCCTGTTTAAAAATATAAATGTAATTATATCTAGAAAGAAGTTATACTTACATCTTTCTCAGCATACATAATCATGAACTCAAGGGAAAAGCATACATAATATCCTGAATGAAATCCATGCCACAATGCAAGGAAGAATAAAGTGAAAAATTGGCTATAGAGCTTCGATCCCATGAATTTCAATCTTTTGTATATATATTCTGCACACCAATTATTGGTATTTGTGTTAAATGACATGATATAATGATTAAATCGGGTCGCTGTTTCAAAGATAAACAATTTAACATTTTCACAACCATCCCAAAGGAGCTCGCCTTTTTCATTTTTTCCAGTGTACGTCAAACCGAATGTTGTGCAGACCTAAAATAACAATGACGACATTAAATTCTATTAATGGAATACTTTCAATAATTTATCCAGAAGTAACTGCATAAATATATTGTAGTTATAAATGAATGAAATTGTGTATTATGTTGTCGACCGGAGAAAGTCCATTCTAGATGTGAACGCATCTTTAAGTTTACAATATGGTTTCACTAGTTACAAATAGTATTCATGGAGAATTGTGTAATGTACTTCCCGAAATTGTAAAATATTATATTGCACATATTAACTGAAAATTATAGATGTACATGAAGTTTTTATACAATTACACATTTGTGTATTTATTTGAAGATAATTCTCATTTATTTAGACAATTTATCACATATTTCTAGGCAAAGTCTTTTTGATATTGAAATGAAGTACCCTTACTTTTTACGAACTTGAAGAATTTGAATGATATATGAATATTACACAATTCAATTTAGACATCCTATTGAAAAATGTTTGTGCAAATTAGTATAGCTACAATATTTGAGTATCTTCTGTTCTACTCACCCCTTCAGAAAGTAGCCAGCAACAAATATATTTGTACATATTCACATGGCCCCAGAATCCCATTATAAGAAGCCGTTTGAAGAATGGCTGTTTCTGGAATTCCAAACTTAGCATGTACTGATCCGATATGTACATTGTTCCTAATTGGTAGAGCGACACGTATACAAATCCAAGAAGCATACGACAAATCCCGGGAACAACACAAGGTGGTAATTCTTCCTTCCGAAAACTCTGAAAACATAAAAAAGTCAGTTAATCACATTTGTACGACTATTATTAGCCACATCGCGTTATAAAATCAATATTTAATTCAGAGTTTGTAGAGTATTCATCAGTATAGCAAAGTTATTAAGCCATGTTTCATATAATCAACAATAGCGATTTAACATCATATCAATTCTGTGCAAAACTATAATTGTAATTCTGACAATTAATAGAAAGTATCGTAATAATAATTTTAATTTTAATTTGCTGAAACACCCAAAAATTTATTGCTATATCATTGCTTTTTTAAAATGTTCTACACAGAAAAATACACTATTTTAACTAATGTTGATATTGATGACTAATTTTGTTGCTAAAATAGTGTAATTGATACATTTAATAAATTATAATCAAGCATACATTTATAAGAATTATACAAAACTACTGTCTCTGACACAATTATATTTTTACATTACATATACATGTACAATAAATTCTTTTGTCATGAATGAAGATGAAGTTGTTATTTTCGTTTTGTTTTAACGCAATTAAATTTACGACAAATCAATGAGTTATCCAATTATTAATATGTCATTGAACTGTAACTTACGTCTGCCATCAAGGTTCCGTTTACGTAATCCAAGTACCTTTTCATACTAAATTGTGGTCCAACAAGGAAAGAGCCTGGGAAGTACGAAAACGCTGTAATTTCTAATAATGTTGGTGGCTCTTTTATCGCCGCTTTCTTCTGCGATACTGACAATTTCTCCTGAAATAACAATTATACGGTCTAACAAAAGTTAACTCGTTTACAAAATTCCATAATAATTTCAAAGAAATGTTCGTTTTTATATACATTAAGGTGTTAAATACCAATCTTCGAACTATTTTTACCTCTTACGTATCATTTCAAAAACAAACGTTGATTTTCTACAAAATTCTACTGTGCATATGTACAATTTAAACAGTGTGATCCGAGGGAGCATGATTTGAATATCATTACATTACATTTACGTAAATATTCACCAACATGTAAAAAAACTTGGGAAAATTATAAAATTAGAGTTTACGATTTAAAACTCTCAGAACCATATTTTTTGTAATTAATAAAATAGATTGCGGATAATTGTGCAAAATAAATATTCTTGAGCGTAATTACAACAATTTGATAAGAGAGATAATTATTTTATCTTTGGATAACGCTACTCCATCCATTTTATTGCATTTATTTTGCAGTTTATTGTTACTACAATATAATATATTTTTCCATTGTAATATATATTTAATAACAATATTAATGGGTTATTTTAAAAATTGTTACTTATTAGGTCGTCGCGTTATGACATTATTAATAACCCTTTCAATATAGAATTTAGTACGGACACCAGTAATTGTAAGAACGAGATCGTTGCGTGCGTGTAATCGGATAAGAAGAGAGGTACAGGCGTAACCTAGGGTTAGTAGCTAGCCATTGGTCAGTCGTTCATATACCGTCCTTTCGGCACAGTTGTATGCGTTCTCCTTCAAGTGCTTCATATGTAGTCGAGCTCGTTTTAGTTACTCTTTGTTATCAATTATAAAATTAGTGCGACACAATATCGTAGTTAATCAATAAAAAATGTTGTCTCTGTGCCGATAGAAAGATCATGAATTTAATATTCGAAATAAAATACGATCCAGATTAATTATATAAATATCTGTAAAGGCGACATACATAGTATCGCATCGTATTCCCAATTGAAATCGAAAAGTGCCGAAATGAATAGAAAGGAGTTTAGAAGGAAGAATAATAGCGGTAAGTTTAAAGATGGAAACGTTAACTAATATTAACTAATATTCAATCAGCGAACCCAGTTTCAATGGGTTTTCCATGGGTTTCAATCGGGTGGTAGTTCGCGGGAACCTGTTTCTAAAGTTTTTTGAGTTCGTTAAACCGGTACCCGAGGGTGTCCATTTCTTACTGTAATATCTTCTATTAATTGCATATCTATCAACTACAATTTTTGAATGATTTAAATCTTAGTGTTAAGCACTTAATTAAAAACACTTGATTAATCTTAGCGTTTCATATTTAAAATAAGTTCTCTTCTTATTGGACTTGGCACCACGATATAATAAAAACTTGTTCGACCATGAAGTAATAAACAATTTACCATGAAATTATAATTTCAAGCTACGCATGTGATGATAGTATTTTTTATAATGTTTATTAAACTTTATATCGTAAAGGGAATTTTAAAAAACAGTGTATACTGTATACTATCGGTTTTCCCCATTTTTGTTTTGTGGAACTAATCAATTTGGCGCAAATGTGTGACACAAACATAAAACGTTTAATAAACGGCATTTTTATATTGGATATGATTTGTCAAAACATGTTTATATAATCGCTTAAAAAGTGGTTTTCAAAATTTTTCATTACTCTATTGCTACTATCGAATTTATTAAGAATAACGTGGATAGAGGTAGTTTAAGAGCATAAATTATACAAAAACAAACAGAATAATCTATATAGAAGATATCTCAAAATCAGAACAGATGGTAAAAGCAGATGTGAGATCGCATGTGAGAATGTGTGGGTTTTCGAAAAATTCAACGAATTGTGTCTATACTACATGTATCCCGTACTACATAAACCTAATACATACAACATTTCGATTTATTTAAATTTAGTACAAATTAATACATCGGCAATTTAGCAAATAATCATATTCGTTAACAAGCTCAATATTTTGTATTACGATATAATAGAGAAAAAAATGCCACTGACCTTAATGAACAGAACTACCAATTTCACAATAATTGACGCGGAAAGTATAAATATTGCTATTTGATTTCATTATTTTACATTTAGTATCGGACAATTAGTTGAAAATTGGTGAAATGAAAAGGTCTATACAAAAACTACGTTACTGCAATAAGTATCTTAAAACATCCATTGACAAAGATTGATACACAAAAAGAATCATAAGTGATCCTATTCACATTCGATCATATTTTTGTGAATAAAGATCCAACGTTCGAGCGTTAAACGATAAAAATAGGACTTAT